>NW_027012019.1:0-21147 GCF_036934945.1 Oncorhynchus masou masou
CTGCATTTCAACCCTGCCACAAAAGGACCAGCTGACATCATGTCAGTGATTCTCTCATTAACACAGGTGTGAGTGTTGACGAGGACAAGGCTGGAGATCACTCTGTCATGCTGATTGAGTTTGAATAACAGACTGGAAGCTTCAAAAGGAGGGTGGTGCTTGGAATCATTGGTTTTCCTCTGTCAATCATGGTTACCTGCAAGGAAACACGAGCCATCATCATTGCTTTGCAAAAGGGCTTCACATACAAGGATATTGCTGCCAGTAAGATTGCACCTGAATCAACCATTTATCAGATCATCAAGAACTTTAAGCAGAGCGGTTCAATTGTTGCGAAGAAGGCTTCAGGGTGCCCAAGAAAGTCCAGCAAGCGCACGGACCGTCTCCTAAAGGCGATTCAGCTGCGGGATCGGGACACCACCAGTACAGAGCTTGCTCAGGAATGGCAGCAGGCAGGTGTGAGTGCATCTGCATGCACAGTGAGGCGAAGACTTTTGGAGGATGGCCTGGTGTCAAGAAGTGCAGAAAAGAAGCCCCTTCTCTCCAGGGTGTGGGCTCACTCACATTTTTGTCTAAGAACACAGCCATGAATAAAGAATGGTACCAACACATCCTCCGAGAGCAACTTCTCCCAACCATCCAGGAACAGTTTGGTGAAGAACAATGCCTTTTCCAGCATGACGGAGCACCTTGCCATATGACAAAAGTGATAATTAAGTGGCTGGGGAACAAAACATCGATATTTTGCGGCCATGGCCAGGAAACTCCCCAGACCTTAATCCCATTGAGAACTTGTGGTCAATCCTCAAGAGGCGGGTGGACAAACAAAAACCCACAAATTCTGACAAACTCCAAGCATTGATTATGCAAGAATGGGCTGGCATCAGTAAGGATGTGGCCCAGAAGTTAATTGACAGCATGCCAGGGTGGATTGCAGAGGAAAAAGAAATGTCAACACTGCAAATATTGACACTCTGCATCGACTTCATGTAATTGTCCATAAAAGCCTTTGACACTTATGAAATGCTTATAACTATACTTCAGTATTCCATAGTAACATCTGACAAAAATATCTACAGACACTGAAGCAGCAAACTTTGTGAAAATTAATATTTGTGTCATTCTCAAAACCTTTGGCCATGACTGTAGGTCTTATGACCCAAGCCATTAAACATGCTCTCTTAGTACATGATTAACATTTAGGGGTAACATTTGTGTGATGCGTGTTGATAGAGGTCATACAACACACACATACAGTATATGCCGACCTTCCAAGTCTGTCTTACAGTCATACAGCATTGTCATACTCACTCATCGCTTTACATTCTGACTAATAGTCACAGCTTTACATTCTGACTAATAGTCACAGCTTTACATTCTGACTAATACTCATATATTTACATTCTGACTAATAGTCACAGCTTTACATTCTGACTAATAGTCACAGCTTTACATTCTGACTAATAGTCACAGCTTTACATTCTGACTAATAGTACATTCTGACTAATAGTCACAGCTTTACATTCTGACTAATAGTCACAGCTTTACATTCTGACTAATAGTCACAGCTTTACATTCTGACTAATAGTCAGCTTTACAGCTTTACATTCTGACTAATAGTCACAGCTTTACATTCTGACTAATAGTCACAGCTTTACATTCTGACTAATAGTCACAGCTTTACATTCTGACTAATAGTCACAGCTTTACATTCTGACTAATAGTCACAGCTTTACATTCTGACTAATAGTCACAGCTTTACATTCTGACTAATACTCATATATTTACATTCTGACTAATAGTCACAGCTTTACATTCTGACTAATAGTCACAGCTTTACATTCTGACTAATAGTCACAGCTTTACATTCTGACTAATAGTCACAGATTTACATTCTGACTAATAGTCACAGCTTTACATTCTGACTAATAGTCACAGCTTTACATTCTGACTAATACTCATATATTTACATTCTGACTAATAGTCACAGCTTTACATTCTGACTAATAGTCACAGCTTTACATTCTGACTAATAGTCACAGCTTTACATTCTGACTAATAGTCACAGCTTTACATTCTGACTAATAGTCACAGCTTTACATTCTGACTAATAGTCACAGCTTTACATTCTGACTTTACATTCTGACTAATAGTCACAGCTTTACATTCTGACTAATAGTCACAGCTTTACATTCTGACTCAATACATTCTGACTAATAGTAGCTTTACATTCTGACTAATAGTCACAGCTTTACATTCTGACTAATAGTCACAGCTTTACATTCTGACTAATAGTCACAGCTTTACATTCTGACTAATAGTCACAGCTTTACATTCTGACTAATAGTCACAGCTTTACATTCTGACTAATAGTCACATTCTGACTAATAGTCACAGCTTTACATTCTGACTAATAGTCACAGCTTTACATTCTGACTAATAGTCACAGCTTTACATTCTGACTAATAGTCACAGCTTTACATTCTGACTAATAGTCACAGCTTTACATTCTGACTAATAGTCACAGCTTTACATTCTGACTAATAGTCACAGCTTTACATTCTGACTAATAGTCACAGCTTTACATTCTGACTAATAGTCACATAGTCACAGCTTTACATTCTGACTAATACTCATAGCTTTACATTCTGACTAATAGTCTTTACATTCTGACTAATAGTCTTTACATTCTGACTAATAGTCACAGCTTTACATTCTGACTAATAGTCACAGCTTTACATTCTGACTAATAGTCACATTTACATTCTGACTAATAGTCACAGCTTTACATTCTGACTAATAGTCACAGCTTTACATTCTGACTAATAGTCACAGCTTTACATTCTGACTAATAGTCACAGCTTTACATTCTGACTAATAGTCACAGCTTTACATTCTGACTAATAGTCACAGCTTTACATTCTGACTAATAGTCAAGCTTTATTCTGACTAATAGTATTTACATTCTGACTAATAGTCACAGCTTTACATTCTGACTAATAGTCACAGCTTTACATTCTGACTAATAGTCACAGCTTTACATTCTGACTAATAGTCACAGCTTTACATTCTGACTAATAGTCACAGCTTTACATTCTGACTAATAGTCACAGCTTTACATTCTGACTAATAGTCACAGCTTTATTCTGACTAATAGTCACAGCTTTACATTCTGACTAATAGTCACAGCTTTACATTCTGACTAATAGTCACAGCTTTACATTCTGACTAATAGTCACAGCTTTACATTCTGACTAATAGTCACAGCTTGACTAATAGTACATTCTGACTAATACTCATAGCTTTACATTCTGACTAATAGTCACAGCTTTACATTCTGACTAATAGTCACAGCTTTACATTCTGACTAATAGTCACAGCTTTACATTCTGACTAATAGTCACAGCTTTACATTCTGACTAATAGTCACAGCTTTACATTCTGACTAATAGTCACAGCTTTACATTCTGACTAATAGTCACAGCTTTACATTCTGACTAATAGTCACAGACTAATACTCATATATTTACATTCTGACTAATAGTCACAGCTTTACATTCTGACTAATAGTCACAGCTTTACATTCTGACTAATAGTCACAGCTTTACATTCTGACTAATAGTCACATTCTGACTAATAGTTTACATTCTGACTAATAGTCACAGCTTTACATTCTGACTAATAGTCACAGCTTTACATTCTGACTAATAGTCACAGCTTTACATTCTGACTAATAGTCACAGATTCTGACTAATAGTCACAGCTTTACATTCTGACTAATAGTCACAGCTTTACATTCTGACTAATAGTCACAGCTTTACATTCTGACTAATAGTTTACATTCTGACTAATAGTCACAGCTTTACATTCTGACTAATAGTCACAGCTTTACATTCTGACTAATAGTCACAGCTTTACATTCTGACTAATAGTCACAGCTTTACATTCTGACTAATAGTCACAGCTTTACATTCTGACTAATAGTCACAGCTTTACATTCTGACTAATAGTCACAGCTTTACATTCTGACTAATAGTCACAGCTTTACATTCTGACTAATAGTCACAGCTTTACATTCTGACTAATAGTCACAGCTTTACATTCTGACTAATACTCATATTTTTACATTCTGACTAATAGTCACAGCTTTACATTCTGACTAATAGTCACAGCTTTACATTCTGACTAATAGTCACAGCTTTACATTCTGACTAATAGTCACATATTTACATTCTGACTAATAGTCACAGCTTTACATTCTGACTAATAGTCACAGCTTTACATTCTGACTAATACTCATATATTTACATTCTGACTAATAGTCACAGCTTTACATTCTGACTAATAGTCATAGCTTTACATTCTGACTAATAGTCACAGCTTTACATTCTGACTAATAGTCACAGCTTTACATTCTGACTAATAGTCACAGCTTTACATTCTGACTAATAGTCATATATTTACATTCTGACTAATAGTCACAGCTTTACATTCTGACTAATAGTCACAGCTTTACATTCTGACTAATACTCATATATTTACATTCTGACTAATAGTCACAGCTTTACATTCTGACTAATAGTCACAGACTAATACTCTTTACATTCTGACTAATAGTCACAGCTTTACATTCTGACTAATAGTCACAGCTTTACATTCTGACTAATAGTACATTCTGACTAATATAGCTTTACATTCTGACAGCTTTACATTCTGACTAATAGTCACAGCTTTACATTCTGACTAATAGTCACAGCTTTACATTCTGACTAATAGTCACAGCTTTACATTCTGACTAATAGTCACAGCTTTACATTCTGACTAATAGTCACAGCTTTACATTCTGACTAATAGTCACAGCTTTACATTCTGACTAATAGTCACACATTCTGACTAATAGTACATTCTGACTAATAGTCACAGCTTTACATTCTGACTAATAGTCACAGCTTTACATTCTGACTAATAGTCACAGCTTTACATTCTGACTAATAGTCACAGCTTTACATTCTGACTAATAGTCACAGCTTTACATTCTGACTAATAGTCACAGCTTTACATTCTGACTAATAGTCACAGCTTTACATTCTGACTAATAGTCACAGCTTTACATTCTGACTAATAGTCACAGCTTTACATTCTGACTAATAGTCACAGCTTTACATTCACTAATAGTCACAGCTTTACATTCTGACTAATAGTCACAGCTTTACATTCTGACTAATAGTCACAGCTTTACATTCTGACTAATAGTCACAGCTTTACATTCTGACTAATAGTCACAGCTTTACATTCTGACTAATAGTCACAGCTTTACATTCTGACTAATAGTCACAGCTTTACATTCTGACTAATAGTCACAGCTTTACATTCTGACTAATAGTCACAGCTTTACATTCTGACTAATAGTCACAGCTTTACATTCTGACTAATAGTCACAGCTTTACATTCTGACTAATAGTCACAGCTTTACATTCTGACTAATAGTCACAGCTTTACATTCTGACTAATAGTCACAGCTTTACATTCTGACTAATAGTCACAGCTTTACATTCTGACTAATAGTCACAGCTTTACATTCTGCTTTACATTCTGACTAATAGTCACAGCTTTACATTCTGACTAATAGTCACAGCTTTACATTCTGACTAATAGTCACAGCTTTACATTCTGACTAATAGTCACAGCTTTACATTCTGACTAATAGTCACAGCTTTACATTCTGACTAATAGTAGTCACATACTCATAGCTTTACATTCTGACTAATAGTCTTTACATTCTGACTAATAGTCACAGCTTTACATTCTGACTAATAGTCACAGCTTTACATTCTGACTAATAGTCACAGCTTTACATTCTGACTAATAGTCACAGCTTTACATTCTGACTAATAGTCACAGCTTTACATTCTGACTAATAGTCACAGCTTTACATTCTGACTAATAGTCACATTTACATTCTGACTAATAGTCACAGCTTTACATTCTGACTAATAGTCACAGCTTTACATTCTGACTAATAGTCACAGCTTTACATTCTGACTAATAGTCACAGCTTTACATTCTGACTAATAGTCATAGCTTTACATTCTGACTAATAGTCACAGCTTTACATTCTGACTAATAGTCACAGCTTTACATTCTGACTAATAGTCACAGCTTTACATTCTGACTAATAGTCACAGCTTTACATTCTGACTAATAGTCACAGCTTTACATTCTGACTAATAGTCACAGCTTTACATTCTGACTAATAGTCACAGCTTTACATTCTGACTAATAGTCACAGCTTTACATTCTGACTAATAGTCACAGCTTTACATTCTGACTAATAGTCACAGCTTTACATTCTGACTAATAGTCACAGCTTTACATTCTGACTAATAGTCACAGCTTTACATTCTGACTAATACTCATAGCTTTACATTCTGACTAATAGTCACAGCTTTACATTCTGACTAATAGTCACAGCTTTACATTCTGACTAATAGTCACAGCTTTACATTCTGACTAATAGTCACAGCTTTACATTCTGACTAATAGTCACAGCTTTACATTCTGACTAATAGTCACAGCTTTACATTCTGACTAATAGTCACAGCTTTACATTCTGACTAATAGTCACAGCTTTACATTCTGACTAATAGTCACAGCTTTACATTCTGACTAATAGTCACAGCTTTACATTCTGACTAATAGTCACAGCTTTACATTCTGACTAATAGTCACAGCTTTACATTCTGACTAAATAGTCACAGACTAATAGTCATATATTTACATTCTGACTAATAGTCACAGCTTTACATTCTGACTAATAGTCACAGCTTTACATTCTGACTAATACTCATATATTTACATTCTGACTAATAGTCACAGCTTTACATTCTGACTAATAGTCACAGCTTTACATTCTGACTAATACTCATATATTTACATTCTGACTAATAGTCACAGCTTTACATTCTGACTAATAGTCACAGCTTTACATTCTGACTAATAGTCACAGCTTTACATTCTGACTAATAGTCACATTCTGACTAATAGTCACAGCTTTACATTCTGACTAATAGTCACAGCTTTACATTCTGACTAATAGTCACAGCTTTACATTCTGACTAATAGTCACAGCTTTACATTCTGACTAATAGTCACAGCTTTACATTCTGACTAATAGTCACATATTTACATTCTGACTAATAGTCACAGCTTTTTACATTCTGACTAATAGTCACAGCTTTACATTCTGACTAATAGTCACAGCTTTACATTCTGACTAATAGTCACAGCTTTACATTCTGACTAATAGTCACAGCTTTACATTCTGACTAATAGTCACAGCTTTACATTCTGACTAATAGTCACAGCTTTACATTCTGACTAATAGTCACAGCTTTACATTCTGACTAATAGTCACAGCTTTACATTCTGACTAATAGTCACAGCTTTACATTCTGACTAATAGTCACAGCTTTACATTCTGACTAAATCACTGCATTCTGACTAATAGTCACAGCTTTACATTCTGACTAATAGTCACAGCTTTACATTCTGACTAATAGTCACAGCTTTACATTCTGACTAATAGTCACAGCTTTACATTCTGACTAATAGTCACAGCTTTACATTCTGACTAATAGTCACAGCTTTACATTCTGACTAATAGTCACAGCTTAATACATATATTTTCTGACTAATAGTCACAGCTTTACATTCTGACTAATAGTCACAGCTTTACATTCTGACTAATAGTCACAGCTTTACATTCTGACTAATAGTCACAGCTTTACATTCTAATAGTCACAGCTTTACATTCTGACTAATAGTCACAGCTTTACATTCTGACTAATAGTCACAGCTTTACATTCTGACTAATAGTCACAGCTTTACATTCTGACTAATAGTCACAGCTTTACATTCTGACTAATAGTCACAGCTTTACATTCTGACTAATAGTCACAGCTTTACATTCTGACTAATAGTCACAGCTTTACATTCTGACTAATAGTCACAGCTTTACATTCTGACTAATAGTCACAGCTTTACATTCTGACTAATAGTCACATTTACATTCTGACTAATAGTCACAGCTTTACATTCTGACTAATAGTCACAGCTTTACATTCTGACTAATAGTCACAGCTTTACATTCTGACTAATAGTCTGACTAATAGTCACAGCTTTACATTCTGACTAATAGTCATAGCTTTACATTCTGACTAATAGTCACAGCTTTACATTCTGACTAATAGTCACAGCTTTACATTCTGACTAATAGTCACAGCTTTACATTCTGACTAATAGTCACAGCTTTACATTCTGACTAATAGTCACAGCTTTACATTCTGACTAATAGTCACAGCTTTACATTCTGACTAATACTCATATATTTACATTCTGACTAATAGTCACAGCTTTACATTCTGACTAATAGTCACAGCTTTACATTCTGACTAATAGTCACAGCTTTACATTCTGACTAATAGTCACAGCTTTACATTCTGACTAATTTAGACTAATAGTCACAGCTTTACATTCTGACTAATAGTCACAGCTTTACATTCTGACTAATAGTCATATTTACATTCTGACTAATAGTCACAGCTTTACATTCTGACTAATAGTCACAGCTTTACATTCTGACTAATAGTCACAGCTTTACATTCTGACTAATAGTCACAGCTTTACATTCTGACTAATAGTCACAGCTTTACATTCTGACTAATACTCATATATTTACATTCTGACTAATAGTCACAGCTTTACATTCTGACTAATAGTCACAGCTTTACATTCTGACTAATACTCATATATTTACATTCTGACTAATAGTCACAGCTTTACATTCTGACTAATAGTCACAGCTTTACATTCTGACTAATAGTCACAGCTTTACTACATTCTGACTAATAGTCACAGCTTTACATTCTGACTAATAGTCACAGCTTTACATTCTGACTAATACTCATATATTTACATTCTGACTAATAGTCACAGCTTTACATTCTGACTAATAGTCACAGCTTTACATTCTGACTAATAGTCACAGCTTTACATTCTGACTAATAGTCACAGCTTTACATTCTGACTAATAGTCACATTCTGACTAATAGTCACAGCTTTACATTCTGACTAATAGTCACAGCTTTACATTCTGACTAATAGTCACAGCTTTACATTCTGACTAATAGTCACAGCTTTACATTCTGACTAATAGTCACAGCATTCTGACTAATAGTCACAGCTTTACATTCTAATAGTCACAGCTTTACATTCTGACTAATAGTCACAGCTTTACATTCTGACTAATACTCACAGCTTTACATTCTGACTAATAGTCACAGCTTTACATTCTGACTAATAGTCACAGCTTTACATTCACTAATAGTCACATATTTACATTCTGACTAATAGTCACAGCTTTACATTCTGACTAATAGTCACAGCTTTACATTCTGACTAATAGTCACAGCTTTACATTCTGACTAATAGTCACATTCTGACTAATACTCATATATTTACATTCTGACTAATAGTCACAGCTTTACATTCTGACTAATAGTCACAGCTTTACATTCTGACTAATAGTCACAGCTTTACATTCTGACTAATAGTCATAGCTTTACATTCTGACTAATAGTCACAGCTTTACATTCTGACTAATAGTCACAGCTTTACATTCTGACTAATAGTCACAGCTTTACATTCTGACTAATAGTCACAGCTTTACATTCTGACTAATAGTCACAGCTTTACATTCTGACTAATAGTCACAGCTTTACATTCTGACTAATACTCACAGCTTTACATTCTGACTAATAGTCACATCTTTACATTCTGACTAATAGTCACAGCTTTACATTCTGACTAATAGTCACAGCTTTACATTCTGACTAATAGTCACAGCTTTACATTCTGACTAATAGTCACAGCTTTACATTCTGACTAATACTCATATATTTACATTCTGACTAATAGTCACAGCTTTACATTCTGACTAATAGTCACAGCTTTACATTCTGACTAATAGTCACAGCTTTACATTCTGACTAATACTCACAGCTTTACATTCTGACTAATAGTCACAGCTTTACATTCTGACTAATAGTCACAGCTTTACATTCTGACTAATACTCATAGCTTTACATTCTGACTAATACTGACATATATTTACATTCTGAATAGTCACAGCTTTACATTCTGACTAATAGTCACAGCTTTACATTCTGACTAATAGTCACAGCTTTACATTCTGACTAATACTCACAGCTTTACATTCTGACTAATACTCATAGCTTTACATTCTGACTAATAGTCACAGCTTTACATTCTGACTAATAGTCACAGCTTTACATTCTGACTAATAGTCACAGCTTTACATTCTGACTAATACTCACAGCTTTACATTCTGACTAATAGTCACAGCTTTACATTCTGACTAATAGTCACAGCTTTACATTCTGACTAATAGTCACAGCTTTACATTCTGACTAATAGTCACAGCTTTACATTCTGACTAATAGTCACAGCTTTACATTCTGACTAATAGTCACAGCTTTACATTCTGACTAATAGTCACAGCTTTACATTCTGACTAATACTACATAGTCACATTCTGACTAATAGTCACTTTTACATTCTGACTAATAGTCACAGCTTTACATTCTGACTAATACTCAATATTTATTCTGTCACATTCTGCTTTACATTCTGACTAATACTCACAGCTTTACATTCTGACTAATAGTCACAGCTTTACATTCTGACTAATAGTCACAGCTTTACATTCTGACTAATAGTCACATTCTGACTAATACTCTTTACATTCTGACTAATAGTCACAGCTTTACATTCTGACTAATAGTCACAGCTTTACATTCTGACTAATACTCATATATTTACATTCTGACTAATAGTCACAGCTTTACATTCTGACTAATAGTCACAGCTTTACATTCTGACTAATACTCACAGCTTTACATTCTGACTAATAGTCACAGCTTTACATTCTGACTAATAGTCACAGCTTTACATTCTGACTAATAGTCACAGCTTTACATTCTGACTAATAGTCACAGCTTTACATTCTGACTAATAGTCACAGCTTTACATTCTGACTAATAGTCACAGCTTTACATTCTGACTAATAGTCATATTTACATTCTGACTAATAGTCACAGCTTTACATTCTGACTAATAGTCACAGCTTTACATTCTGACTAATAGTCACAGCTTTACATTCTGACTAATAGTCACAGCTTTACATTCTGACTAATAGTCACAGCTTTACATTCTGACTAATAGTCACAGCTTTACATTCTGACTAATAGTCACAGCTTTACATTCTGACTAATAGTCACAGCTTTACATTCTGACTAATAGTCACAGCTTTACATTCTGACTAATAGTCACATTTACATTCTGACTAATAGTCACAGCTTTACATTCTGACTAATAGTCACAGCTTTACATTCTGACTAATACTCATATATTTACATTCTGACTAATAGTCACAGCTTTACATTCTGACTAATAGTCACAGCTTTACATTCTGACTAATAGTCACAGCTTTACATTCTGACTAATAGTCACAGCTTTACATTCTGACTAATAGTCACAGCTTTACATTCTGACTAATAGTCACAGCTTTACATTCTGACTAATAGTCACAGCTTTACATTCTGACTAATAGTCACAGCTTTACATTCTGACTAATAGTCATAGCTTTACATTCTGACTAATAGTCACATTCTGACTAATAGTCTTTACATTCTGACTAATAGTCACAGCTTTACATTCTGACTAATAGTCACAGCTTTACATTCTGACTAATAGTCACAGCTTTACATTCTGACTAATAGTCACAGCTTTTTACATTCTGACTAATACTCCATATATTTACATTCTGACTAATAGTCACAGCTTTACATTCTGACTAATAGTCACAGCTTTACATTCTGACTAATAGTCACAGCTTTACATTCTGACTAATAGTCACAGCTTTACATTCTGACTAATAGTCACAGCTTTACATTCTGACTAATAGTCACAGCTTTACATTCTGACTAATAGTACATTCTGACTAATAGTCACAGCTTTACATTCTGACTAATAGTCACAGCTTTACATTCTGACTAATAGTCACAGCTTTACATTCTGACTAATAGTCACAGCTTTACATTCTGACTAATAGTCACAGCTTTACATTCTGACTAATAGTCACAGCTTTACATTCTGACTAATAGTCACAGCTTTACATTCTGACTAATAGTCACAGCTTTACATTCTGACTAATAGTCACAGCTTTACATTCTGACTAATAGTCACAGCTTTACATTCTGACTAATAGTCACAGCTTTACATTCTGACTAATAGTCACAGCTTTACATTCTGACTAATAGTCACAGCTTTACATTCTGACTAATACTCATATATTTACATTCTGACTAATAGTCACAGCTTTACATTCTGACTAATAGTCACATTCTGACTAATAGTCACAGCTTTACATTCTGACTAATAGTCACAGCTTTACATTCTGACTAATAGTCACAGCTTTACATTCTGACTAATAGTCACAGCTTTACATTCTGACTAATAGTCACAGCTTTACATTCTGACTAATAGTCACAGCTTTACATTCTGACTAATAGTCACAGCTTTACATTCTGACTAATAGTCACAGCTTTACATTCTGACTAATACTCACAGTCTTTACATTCTGACTAATAGTCACAGCTTTACATTCTGACTAATAGTCACAGCTTTACATTCTGACTAATAGTCACAGCTTTACATTCTGACTAATAGTCACAGCTTTACATTCTGACTAATAGTCACAGCTTTACATTCTGACTAATAGTCACAGCTTTACATTCTGACTAATAGTCACAGCTTTACATTCTGACTAATAGTCACAGCTTTACATTCTGACTAATAGTCACAGCTTTACATTCTGACTAATAGTCACAGCTTTACATTCTGACTAATAGTCACAGCTTTACATTCTGACTAATAGTCACAGCTTTACATTCTGACTAATACTCATAGCTTTACATTCTGACTAATAGTCACAGCTTTACATTCTGACTAATAGTCACAGCTTTACATTCTGACTAATAGTCACAGCTTTACATTCTGACTAATAGTCACAGCTTTACATTCTGACTAATAGTCATAGTTTACATTCTGACTAATAGTCACAGCTTTACATTCTGACTAATACTCACAGCTTTACATTCTGACTAATAGTCACAGCTTTACATTCTGACTAATACTCATATATTTACATTCTGACTAATAGTCACAGCTTTACATTCTGACTAATAGTCACAGCTTTACATTCTGACTAATACTCATATATTTACATTCTGACTAATAGTCACAGCTTTACATTCTGACTAATAGTCACAGCTTTACATTCTGACTAATAGTCACAGCTTTACATTCTGACTAATAGTCACAGCTTTACATTCTGACTAATAGTCACAGCTTTACATTCTGACTAATAGTCACAGCTTTACATTCTGACTAATAGTCACAGCTTTACATTCTGACTAATACTCACAGCTTTACATTCTGACTAATACTCATAGCTTTACATTCTGACTAATAGTCACAGCTTTACATTCTGACTAATAGTCACAGCTTTACATTCTGACTAATAGTCACAGCTTTACATTCTGACTAATACTCACAGCTTTACATTCTGACTAATAGTCACAGCTTTACATTCTGACTAATAGTCACAGCTTTACATTCTGACTAATAGTCACAGCTTTACATTCTGACTAATAGTCACAGCTTTACATTCTGACTAATAGTCACACTCTGACTAATAGTCACAGCTTTACATTCTGACTAATAGTCACAGCTTTACATTCTGACTAATAGTCACAGCTTTACATTCTGACTAATAGTCACAGCTTTACATTCTGACTAATAGTCACAGACTAATACTCTTTACATTCTGACTAATAGTCACAGCTTTACATTCTGACTAATAGTCACAGCTTTACATTCTGACTAATAGTCACAGCTTTACATTCTGACTAATAGTCACAGCTTTACATTCTGACTAATAGTCACAGCTTTACATTCTGACTAATAGTCATAGCTTTACATTCTGACTAATAGCATATATTTACATTCTGACTAATAGTCACAGCTTTACATTCTGACTAATAGTCACAGCTTTACATTCTGACTAATAGTCACAGCTTTACATTCTGACTAATACTCATATATTTACATTCTGACTAATAGTCACAGCTTTACATTCTGACTAATAGTCATAGCTTTACATTCTGACTAATAGTCATATATTTACATTCTGACTAATAGTCACAGCTTTACATTCTGACTAATACTCATTACATTCTGACTAATAGTCACAGCTTTACATTCTGACTAATAGTCACAGCTTTACATTCTGACTATATAGCTTTACATTCTCACTAATACTCTTTACATTCTGACTAATACTCACAGCTTTACATTCTGACTAATAGTCACAGCTTTACATTCTGACTAATAGTCACAGCTTTACATTCTGACTAATAGTCACATATTTACATTCTGACTAATAGTCACAGCTTTACATTCTGACTAATAGTCACAGCTTTACATTCTGACTAATAGTCACAGCTTTACATTCTGACTAATAGTCAGCTTTACATTCTGACTAATACTCATATATTTACATTCTGACTAATACTCACAGCTTTACATTCTGACTAATAGTCACAGCTTTACATTCTGACTAATAGTCTTTACATTCTGACTAATACTCATATCACATTTACATTCTGACTAATAGTCACAGCTTTACATTCTGACTAATAGTCACAGCTTTACATTCTGACTAATAGTCACAGCTTTACATTCTGACTAATAGTCACAGCTTTACATTCTGACTAATACTCATATATTTACATTCTGACTAATAGTCACAGCTTTACATTCTGACTAATAGTCACAGCTTTACATTCTGACTAATAGTCACAGCTTTACATTCTGACTAATACTCATATATTTACATTCTGACTAATAGTCACAGCTTTACATTCTGACTAATAGTCACAGCTTTACATTCTGACTAATACTCATATATTTACATTCTGACTAATAGTCACAGCTTTACATTCTGACTAATAGTCACAGCTTTACATTCTGACTAATAGTCACAGCTTTACATTCTGACTAATAGTCACAGCTTTACATTCTGACTAATACTCATATATTTACATTCTGACTAATAGTCACAGCTTTACATTCTGACTAATAGTCACAGCTTTACATTCTGACTAATAGTCACAGCTTTACATTCTGACTAATACTCATATATTTACATTCTGACTAATACTCACATATTTACATTCTGACTAATAGTCACAGCTTTACATTCTGACTAATAGTCACAGCTTTACATTCTGACTAATAGTCACAGCTTTACATTCTGACTAATAGTCACAGCTTTACATTCTGACTAATAGTCACAGCTTTACATTCTGACTAATACTCACAGCTTTACATTCTGACTAATACTCATATATTTACATTCTGACTAATAGTCACAGCTTTACATTCTGACTAATACTCACAGCTTTACATTCTGACTAATAGTCACAGCTTTACATTCTGACTAATACTAGCTTTACATTCTGACTAAATACTCACAGCTTTACATTCTGACTAATACTCACATATTTACATTCTGACTAATACTCACAGCTTTACATTCTGACTTTAATAGTCACAGCTTTACATTCTGACTAATAGTCACAGCTTTACATTCTGACTAATACTCTAATATCACAGCTTTACATTCTGACTAATAGTCACAGCTTTACATTCTGACTAATAGTCACAGCTTTACATTCTGACTAATAGTCACAGCTTTACATTCTGACTAATACTCACAGCTTTACATTCTGACTAATACTCATATATTTACATTCTGACTAATTCACAGATTTACATTCTGACTAATAGTCACAGCTTTACATTCTGACTAATACTCACAGCTTTACATTCTGACTAATACTCACAGCTTTACATTCTGACTAATACTCACATATTTACATTCTGACTAATAGTCACAGCTTTACATTCTGACTAATACTCACAGCTTTACATTCTGACTAATAGTCACAGCTTTACATTCTGACTAATAGTCACAGCTTTACATTCTGACTAATAGTCACAGCTTTACATTCTGACTAATACTCACAGCTTTACATTCTGACTAATATTCTCACAGCTTTACATTCTGACTAATAGTCACAGCTTTACATTCTGACTAATAGTCACAGCTTTACATTCTGACTAATAGCTTTACATTCTGCTTTACATTCTGACTAATAGTCACAGCTTTACATTCTGACTAATAGTCACAGCTTTACATTCTGACTAATAGTCACAGCTTTACATTCTGACTAATACTCACAGCTTTACATTCTGACTAATACTCACAGCTTTACATTCTGACTAATACTCACAGCTTTACATTCTGACTAATAGTCACAGCTTTACATTCTGACTAATAGTCACAGCTTTACATTCTGACTAATAGTCACAGCTTTACATTCTGACTAATAGTCATATATTTACATTCTGACTAATAGTCACAGCTTTACATTCTGACTAATAGTCACAGCTTTACATTCTGACTAATACTCACATATTTACATTCTGACTAATAGTACTCACTTTACATTCTGACTAATAGTCACAGCTTTACATTCTGACTAATACTCACAGCTTTACATTCTGACTAATAGTCACAGCTTTACATTCTGACTAATACTCACAGCTTTACATTCTGACTAATACTACAGCTTTACATTCTGACTAATACTCACAGCTTTACATTCTGACTAATAGTCACAGCTTTACATTCTGACTAATAGTCACAGCAGATTTACATTCTGACTAATAGTCACAGCTTTACATTCTGACTAATAGTCACAGCTTTACATTCTGACTAATACTCACAGCTTTACATTCTGACTAATACTCACAGCTTTACATTCTGACTAATAGTCACATTCTGACTAATAGTCACAGCTTTACATTCTGACTAATACTCACAGCTTTACATTCTGACTAATAGTCACAGCTTTACATTCTGACTAATAGTCACAGCTTTACATTCTGACTAATAGTCACAGCTTTACATTCTGACTAATAGTCACAGCTTTACATTCTGACTAATAGTCACAGCTTTACATTCTGACTAATAGTCACAGCTTTACATTCTGACTAATAGTCACAGCTTTACATTCTGACTAATAGTCACAGCTTTACATTCTGACTAATACTCACAGCTTTACATTCTGACTAATAGTCACAGCTTTACATTCTGACTAATACTCACAGCTTTACATTCTGACTAATAGTCACAGCTTTACATTCTGACTAATAGTCACAGCTTTACATTCTGACTAATAGTCACAGCTTTACATTCTGACTAATAGTTACTTTACATTCTGACTAATAGTCACAGCTTTACATTCTGACTAATAGTCACAGCTTTACATTCTGACTAATAGTCACAGCTTTACATTCTGACTAATAGTCACAGCTTTACATTCTGACTAATAGTCACAGCTTTACATTCTGACTATACTCATATATTTACATTCTGACTAATAGTCACAGCTTTACATTCTGACTAATAGTCTGACTAATACTCATATAGCTTTACATTCTGACTAATAGTCACAGCTTTACATTCTGACTAATAGTCACAGCTTTACATTCTGACTAATAGTCACAGCTTTACATTCTGACTAATAGTCACAGCTTTACATTCTGACTAATAGTCACAGCTTTACATTCTGACTAATACTCATATATTTACATTCTGACTAATAGTCACAGCTTTACATTCTGACTAATAGTCACAGCTTTACATTCTGACTAATAGTCACAGCTTTACATTCTGACTAATACTAATATAGCTTTACATTCTGACTAATAGTCACATTCTGACTAATAGTCACAGCTTTACATTCTGACTAATAGTCACAGCTTTACATTCTGACTAATAGTCACAGCTTTACATTCTGACTAATAGTCACAGCTTTACATTCTGACTAATACTCATATATTTACATTCTGACTAATAGTCACAGCTTTACATTCTGACTAATAGTCACAGCTTTACATTCTGACTAATAGTCACAGCTTTACATTCTGACATATAGCTTTACATTCTGACTAATAGTCACAGCTTTACATTCTGACTAATAGTCACAGCTTTACATTCTGACTAATAGTCATATATTTACATTCTGACTAATAGTCACAGCTTTACATTCTGACTAATAGTCACAGCTTTACATTCTGACTAATAGTCACAGCTTTACATTCTGACTAATAGTCACAGCTTTACATTCTGACTAATAGTCACAGCATTTACATTCTGACTAATAGTCACAGCTTTACATTCTGACTAATAGTCACAGCTTTACATTCTGACTAATACTCACTTTACATTCTGACTAATAGTCACATTCTGACTAATAGTCACAGCTTTACATTCTGACTAATAGTCACAGCTTTACATTCTGACTAATACTCACAGCTTTACATTCTGACTAATAGTAATACTCATATCACAGCTTTACATTCTGACTAATAGTCACAGCTTTACATTCTGACTAATACTCACAGCTTTACATTCTGACTAATAGTCACAGCTTTACATTCTGACTAATAGTCACAGCTTTACATTCTGACTAATAGTCATATATTTACATTCTGACTAATAGTCACAGCTTTACATTCTGACTAATAGTCACAGCTTTACATTCTGACTAATAGTCATATATTTACATTCTGACTAATAGTCACAGCTTTACATTCTGACTAATAGTCACAGCTTTACATTCTGACTAATAGTCACAGCTTTACATTCTGACTAATAGTCATATATTTACATTCTGACTAATAGTCACAGCTTTACATTCTGACTAATAGTCACAGCTTTACATTCTGACTAATAGTCACAGCTTTACATTCTGACTAATATTAATAGTCACAGCTTTACATTCTGACTAATAGTCACAGCTTTACATTCTGACTAATAGTCACAGCTTTACATTCTGACTAATAGTCACAGCTTTACATTCTGACTAATAGTCACAGCTTTACATTCTGACTAATAGTCACAGCTTTACATTCTGACTAATAGTCACAGCTTTACATTCTGACTAATAGTCACAGCTTTACATTCTGACTAATAGTCACAGCTTTACATTCTGACTAATAGTCACAGCTTTACATTCTGACTAATAGTCACAGCTTTACATTCTGACTAATAGTCACAGCTTTACATTCTGACTAATACTCATATATTTACATTCTGACTAATAGTCACAGCTTTACATTCTGACTAATAGTCATATATTTACATTCTGACTAATAGTCACAGCTTTACATTCTGACTAATAGTCACAGACTTTCACAGCTTTACATTCTGACTAATAGTTACATATTTACATTCTGACTAATAGTCACAGCTTTACATTCTGACTAATACTCATTCTGACTAATAATATATTTACATTCTGACTAATAGTCACAGCTTTACATTCTGACTAATAGTCACAGCTTTACATTCTGACTAATAGTCACAGCTTTACATTTACATTCTGACTTTAATAGTCACAGCTTTACATTCTGACTAATAGTCACAGCTTTACATTCTGACTAATAGTCTTTACATTCTGACTTCATAGTCACAGCTTTACATTCTGACTTTAATTCTACTAATCATATATTTACATTCTGACTAATAGTCACAGCTTTACATTCTGACTAATAGTCACAGCTTTACATTCTGACTAATAGTCACAGCTTTACATTCTGACTAATAGTCTTTACAGCATATTTTTACATTCTGACTAATACTACATACTGACTAATAATATATATTTACACTAATAGTCACAGCTTTACATTCTGACTAATAGTCACAGCTTTACATTCTGACTAATAGTCACAGCTTTACATTCTGTCACAGCTTACATTCTGACTAATACTCATATATTTACATTCTGACTAATAGTCACAGCTTTACATTCTGACTAATAGTCACAGCTTTACATTCTGACTAATAGTCACAGCTTTACATTCTGACTAATACTCACAGCTTTACATTCTGACTAATACTCATATTTTTACATTCTGACTAATACTCACAGCTTTACATTCTGACTAATACTCATATATTTACATTCTGACTAATAGTCACAGCTTTACATTCTGACTAATAGTCACAGCTTTACATTCTGACTAATAGTCACAGCTTTACATTCTGACTAATACTCACAGCTTTACATTCTGACAAATACTCACAGCTTTACATTCTGACTAATACTCACATATTTACATTCTGACTAATACTCACATTCTGACTAATACTCACAGCTTTACATTCTGACAAATACTCACAGCTTTACATTCTGACTAATACTCACAGCTTTACATTCTGACTAATACTCACAGCTTTACATTCTGACTAATACTCACAGCTTTACATTCTGACTAATACTCACAGCTTTACATTCTGACTAATAGTCACAGCTTTACATTCTGACTAATAGTCACAGCTTTACATTCTGACTAATACTCACAGCTTTACATTCTGACTAATACTCATATATTTACATTCTGACTAATACTCACAGATTTACATTCTGACTAATTAGCATAGCTTTACATTCTGACTAATACTCACAGCTTTACATTCTGACAAATACTCACAGCTTTACATTCTGACTAATACTCACATATTTACATTCTGACTAATACTCACATTCTGACTAATACTCACAGCTTTACATTCTGACAAATACTCACAGCTTTACATTCTGACTAATACTCACAGCTTTACATTCTGACTAATACTCACAGCTTTACATTCTGACTAATACTCACAGCTTTACATTCTGACTAATACTCACAGCTTTACATTCTGACTAATAGTCACAGCTTTATATTCGGACTAATACTCACAGCTTTACATTCTGACTAATACTCACAGCTTTACATTCTGACTAATACTCACAGCTTTACATTCTGACTAATACTCACAGCTTTACATTCTGACTAATACTCACAGCTTTACATTCTGACTAATAC
>NW_027012020.1:0-21145 GCF_036934945.1 Oncorhynchus masou masou
GCTGTATACTATCCCTGGTGTTTACTATCCCTGGTGTTTACTATCCCTGGTGTATCCCTGGTGTATACTATCCCTGGTGTATCCCTGGTGTATCCCTGGTGTATCCCTGGTGTATACTATCCCTGGTGTATCCCTGGTGTATACTATCCCTGGTGTATCCCTGGTCTATCCCTGGTGTATACTATCCCTAGTGTATCCCTGGTGTATACTATCCCTAGTGTATCCCTGGTGTATTCCTGTTGTATACTATCCTGGTGTATCCCTAGTCTATCCCTGAGTATACTATCCCTAGTATATCCTAGTTGTATACTATCCTGTGTGTATCCTGGTGTATTCCTGGTGTATACTATCCTGGTGTTTACTATCTGGTATCTCCTGGTGTATACTGTCCTTTGTATCCCACAGTGTATCCTGATTGTATACTATCTGTTGTATACTATCCCTTGTATCTGGTGTATACTATCCTGGTGTATCACTGGTGTATACTATCCCTGGTGTATCCCTGGTGTATCCCTGGTGTTTACTATCCCTGGTGTATCCCTGGTGTATCCCTGGTGTATAGTATCCCTGGTGTATCCCTGGTGTATCCCTGGTGTATACTATCCCTGGTGTATCACTGGTGTATACTATCCCTGGTGTATCCCTGGTGTATACTATCCCTGGTGTATCCCTGGTGTATCCCTGGTGTATACTATCCCTGGTGTATCCCTGGTGTATCCCTGGTGTATCCCTGGTGTATACTATCCCTGGTGTATACTATTCCTGGTGTATACTACCCCTGGTGTATCCCTGGTGTATACTACCCCTGGTGTATCCCTGGTGTATACTATCCCTGGTGTATCCCTGGTGTATACTATCCCTGGTGTATACTATCCCTGGTGTATCCCTGGTGTATCCCTGGTGTATCCCTGGTGTATACTATCCCTGGTGTATACTATCCCTGGTGTATACTATCCCTGGTGTATACTATCCCTGGTGTATCACTTTGTGGTGTATATCCCCTGGTGTATCCCTGGTGTATACTATCCCTGGTGTATCCTAGTGTATCCCTGGTGTATCCCTGGTGTATACTATCCCTGGTGTATACTATTCCTGTGTATACTACCCCTGGTGTATACTATCCCTGGTGTATACTATCCCTGGTGTATACTGTATCCCTGGTGTATCCCTAGTGTGTATCCTGAATTTGTATACTATCCCTGGTGTATACTATTCCTGGTGTATCTTTACCCCTGGTGTGTATACTATTCCTGGTGTATACTACCCTGGTGTATGCTATCCCTGGTGTATACTATCCCTGGTGTTTACTATCCCTGGTGTATATCTGGTGTATATATCCCCTGGTGTATACTATCCCCTGGTGTTTACTATCTGGTGTATACTATCCCTGGTGTTTACTATCCTGGTGTATACTATCCTGGTGTATACTATCCCTGGTGTTTACTATCCCTGGTGTATACTATCCCTGGTGTGTATACTATCCCTGGTGTATACTATCCCTGGTGTTTACTATCCCTGGTGTATACTATGCCTGGTGTATACTATCCCTGGTGTATACTATCCCTGGTGTATACTATCCCTGGTGTATACTATCCCTGGTGTATACTATCCCTGGTGTATACTATGCCCTGGTGTATACTATCCTGGTGTATACTATCCCTGGTGTATCCCTGGTGTATCCCTGGTGTATCCCTGGTGTATACTATCCCTGGTGTATACTATCCCTGGTGTATACTATCCCTGGTGTATACTATCCCTGGTGTTTACTATCCCTGGTGTATCCCTGGTGTATCCCTGGTGTATCCCTGGTGTATCCCTTGTGTATACTATCCCTGGTGTATACTATCCCTGGTGTATCCCTGGTGTATACTATCCCTGGTGTATCCCTGGTGTATCCCTGGTGTATACTATCCCTGGTGTATACTATCCCTGGTGTATCCCTGGTGTATACTATCCCTGGTGTATACTATCCCTGGTGTATACTATCCCTGAGTGTTTTACTATCCTGGTGTTTACTATCCCTGGTGTATCCCTGGTGTATACTATCCTGGTGTATCTGGTGTATCCTGGTGTGTCCTAGTGTATACTATCCCTAGTGTATCCCTGGTGTATGCTATCCTGGTATACATCCTGGTCTATCCCTGGTGTATACTATCCTAGTGTATCCCTGGTGTATACTGTCCTAATTATGTCCCTGGTGTATCCCTGGTGTATACTATCCTGAATTTGTATCCTGGCTGGTGTATACTATCCCTGGTGTATTACTATCCCTGGTGTTTACTATCTATCCTGGTGTATCCCTGGTGTATACTATCCCTGGTGTATCCCTGGTGTATCCCTGGTGTATCCCTGGTGTATACTATCCCTGGTGTATCCCTGGTGTATACTATCCCTGGTGTATCCCTGGTCTATCCCTGGTGTATACTATCCCTAGTGTATCCCTGGTGTATACTATCCCTAGTGTATCCTGGTGTATTCCTGGTGTATACTATCCCTGGTGTATCCCTGGTCTATCCTGGTGTATACTATCCTAATATCCCTGGTGTATACTATCCTGGTGTATCCTGGTGTATTCCTGGTGTATACTATCCCTGGTGTTTACTATCCCTGGTATATCCCTGGTGTATACTATCCCTGGTGTATCCCTGGTGTATCCCTGGTGTATACTATCCCTGTTGTATACTATCCCTGGTGTATCCTGGTGTATACTATCCCTGGTGTATCACTGGTGTATACTATCCTGGTGTATCCCTGGTGTATACTATCCCTGGTGTCCTGGTGTATCCTATACCCTGGTGTATCCTGGTGTATCCTGGTGTATCTATCCTGGTGTGTCTGGTGTATCCTGGTGTATCTATACCTGGTGTATCCTATCCGGTGTATCCCTGGTGTATATCCTGGTGTATCCCTGGTGTATAATATCCCATCCTGGTGTATCCTGGTGTCTACTATCCTGGTGTATCCGTGTATCCCTGGTGTATACTATCCTGGTGTATCACTGGTGTATGCTATCCCTGGTGTATCCCTGGTGTATACTATCCCTGGTGTATCCCTGGTGTATCTATCCCTGGTGTATCCTGGTGTATACTATCCCTGGTGTATCCTGGTGTATACTATCCCTATTATCCTGGTGTATACTATCCCTGGTGTATCCTGGTGTATACTATCCTGTTGTATACTATCCCTGGTGTATCCCTGGTGTACTGGTGTATACTATCCCCGGTGTATCCCTGGTGTATACTATCCCTGGTGTATCTGGTGTATACTATCCCTGGTGTATCCTGGTGTATCCTGGTGTATACTATCCCTGGTGTATCACTGGTGTATACTATCCCTGGTGCCTAGTGTATACTATCCCTGGTGTATCCCTGGTGTATCCCTGTATCCTGGTGTATACTATCCCTGGTGTATCCTGGTGTATACTATCCCTGGTGTATATTATCCCTGGTGTATACTATCCCTGGTGTATCCTGGTGTATACTATCCCTGTTGTATACTATGCCTAGTGTATACTGAATTGTATCCCTGGTGTATCCCTGGTGTATCCTGGTGTATACTATCCCTGGTGTATACTACTATCCCTGGTGTATCCCTTGTGTATACTATCCCTGGTGTATCCCTGGTGTATACTATCCCTGGTGTATCCCTGAGTGTATACTATGCCTAGTGTATACTATCCCTGTTGTATACTATCCCTGGTACTACCCTGGTGTATTCCTGGTGTATACTATGCCTGGTGTATCCCTGGTGTATCCCTGGTGTATGCTATCCCTGGTGTATACTATCCCTGGTGTATCCTGCGTATACTATCCCTGGTGTATATATCCTGGTGTATCCCTGGTGTATACTATCCCTGGTGTATACTATCCTGGTGTATACTATCCCTGGTGTATACTATCCTGGTGTATCCCTGGTGTATACTATCCCTGGTGTATACTATGCTGGTGTATACTATCCCTGGTGTATACTATCCCTGGTGTATACTATCCCTGGTGTATACTATCCCGGTGTATACTATCCTGGTGTATACTATCCTGGTGTATACTATCCCTGGTGTATCCCTGGTGTATCTATCCTGGTGTATACTATGCCTGGTGTATACTATCCCCCCCGGTATACTATCCCTGGTGTATCCCTGGTGTATCCCTGTTGTATACTATCCCTGGTGTATACCCTGGTGTATCCCTGGTGTATCCCTGTTGTATACTATCCCTGGTGTATACTATCCCTGGTGTATACTATCCCTGGTGTATCCCTGGTGTATACTATCCTGGTGTATCCCTGGTGTATCCCTGGTGTATCCCTGGTGTATCTATCCCTGGTGTATCCCTGGTGTATCCCTGGTGTATCCCTGGTGTATACTATCCCTGTGTATCCTGGTGTATACTATCTGGTGTATCCTGAGTGTATACTATCCCTGGTGTATCCCTGGTGTATACTATCCCTGGTGTATCCCTGGTGTATACTATCCTGGTGTTTACTACTCCATGGTGTATCCCTGGTGTATACTATCCCTGGTGTGTCCTGGTGTATCCCTGGTGTATACTATCCCTGGTGTTTACTATCCCTGGTGTATCCTGTATCCCTGGTGTATCCCTGGTGTATCCCTGGTGTATACTATCCCTGGTGTATCCTGGTGTATCCTGGTGTATCCCTGGTGTATACTATCCCTGGTGTTTACTATCCTGGTGTATCCCTGGTGTATACTATCCCTGGTGTATCCCTTGTATCCTGGTGTATCCTGGTGTATCCCTGGTGTACTATCCCTGGTGTATACCCTGGTGTATACTATCCCTGGTGTATACCCCTGGTGTATCCCTGGTGTATCCCTGGTGTATACTATCCCTGGTGTATACTATCCCTGGTGTATACTATTCCTGGTGTATACTATCCTGGTGTGTCACTGGTGTATACTATCCCTGGTGTATACTATCCCTGGTGTATGCTATTCCTGGTGTATACTATCCCTGGGTATCCCTGGTGTATACTATCCTGGTGTATATATCCTATCCCTGGTGTATCTATTCGGTATACACCCTGGTGTATCCCTGGTGTATATATTTCTGGTGTATGCTATCCCTGGTGTATACTATCCCTGGTGTATACTATTCCTGGTGTATACTACCCCTGGTGTATCCCTGGTGTATACTATTCCTGGTGTATACTATCCCTGGTGTATACTATCCCTGGTGTATACTATTCCTGGTGTATACTATCCCTGGTGTATCACTGGTGTATACTATCCCTGGTGTATACTATCCCTGGTGTATTCCCTATCCCTGGTGTATACTATCCCTGGTGTATACTATCCCTGGTGTATACTATCTGGTGTATCACTGGTGTATACTATCCCTGGTGTATACTATCCCTGGTGTATACTATTCCTGGTGTATACTATCCCTGGTGCATCCCTGGTGTATCACATCCCTGGTGTATACTATCCTGTGTATCCCCTGGTGTATCCTGGTGTATACTATTCCTGGTGTATACTATCCCTGGTGTATACTATCCCTGGTGTATACTATTCCTGGTGTATACTATCCTGGTGTATCCCTGGTGTATACTATCCCTGGTGTATACTATCCTGGTGTATACTATCCCTGGTGTATACTATCCTGGTGTATACTATCCCTGGTGTATACTATCCTGGTGTATCCCTGGTGTATCCCTGGTGTATACTACCCTGGTGTATCCTAGTGTATAATATCCCTGGTGTATACTATCCCTGGTGTATCCTGGTGTATACTATCCCTGGTGTATACTATCCCTGGTGTATCCCTGGTGTATACTATCCCTGGTGTATCCCTGGTGTATCCCTGGTGTATCCCTGGTGTATACTATCCCTGTTGTATACTATCCCTGGTCATATGCTACCCCTGGTGTATCCTGGTGTATACTATCCCTGGTGTATCCCTGGTGTATACTATGCCTGGTGTATACTATCCCTGGTGTATACTATTCCTGGTGTATACTATGCCTGGTGTATTCTCCACGCCGCTGCCATCAGCATCTATCCTGGTGTTTACTATCCCTGGTGTATCCTGGTGTATACTATCCCTGTTGTATACTATCTGTTGTATACTATCCTGTTTGTATACTATGCCTAGTGTATACTATGCCTGGTGTATACTATCCCTGGTGTATCCCTGGTGTATCCTGGTGTATCCTGGTGTATACTATCCCTGTTGTATACTATCCCTGGTGTATACTACCCCTGGTGTATCCCTGGTGTATACTATCCCTGGTGTATCCCTGGTGTATACTATCCCTGGTGTATACTATCCTGTTGTATACTATCCTGTTGTATACTATGCCTAGTGTATATATGCCTGGTGTATACTATCCCTGGTGTATCCTGGTGTATAATATCCCTGGTGTATACTATCCCTGGTGTATCCCTGGTGTATACTATCTGGTGTATCCTGGTGTATCTCTGGTGTTTACTATCCCTGGTGTATCCTGGTGTATACTGTCCTGGTGTATCCCTGGTGTGTCCAGGTGTATACTGTCCTGGTGTATCCCTGGTGTATGTCTGGTGTATACTATCTGGTGTATCCCTGGTGTATCCCTGGTCATATCCTGGTGTATGCTATCCCTGGTGTATACTATATCCTGGTGTATCCTGGTGTATCCTGGTGTATACTATCCAGTGTATACTATCCCTGGTGTAATACTATCCTGGTGTAATATACTATGCCTGGTGTATCCTGGTGTATACTATCCCTGGTGTATCCCTGGTGTATACTATCCTGGTGTATCCTGGTGTATCTGGTGTATACTATCCCTGGTGTATACTATCTGGTGTATCCTGGTGTATACTATCCTGGTGTATCTGGTGTATACTATCCTGGTGTATCCTGGTGTATGCTATCCTGGTGTATCCCTGGTGTATACTATCCCTGGTGTATCCCTGGTGTATACTATCCCTGGTGTATCCTGGTGTATCCTGGTGTATACTATCCTGGTGTATACTATCCTGGTGTATCCTGGTGTATCCCTGGTGTATACTATCCTGTTGTATACTATGCCTGGTGTATTATGCCTGGTGTATCCTGTGTGTATCCCTGGTGTATACTATCCTGGTGTATACTATCCTGTTGTATACTATGCCCTAGTGTATACTATGCCTGGTGTATCCCTGGTGTATCCCTGGTGTATACTATCCCTGGGTGTATACTACCCCTGGTGTATCCCTGGTGTATACTATCCCTGGTGTATGCTATCCTGAGTGTATACTATGCCTGTGTATGCTATGCCTGGTGTCCCTGGTGTCCTGGTGTATCTCTCCCTGGTGTAATACTACCCCTGGTGTATCCTGGTGTATACTATCCCTGGTGTAATACTATCTGTTGTATACTATGCCTAGTGTATACTATGCCTGGTGTATCCTGGTGTATCCCTGGTGTATACTATCCCTGGTGTATACTACCCCTGGTGTATCCTGGTGTATACTATCCTGGTGTATACTATCCCTGTTGTATACTATGCCTAGTGTATACTATGCCTGGTGTATCCCTGGTGTATTCCTGGTGTATACTATGCCTGTGTGTATCCTAAATTGTATCCTGGTGTATACTATCCTGGTGTATACTATCCCTGGTGTATACTATCCTGGTGTATACTACCCTGGTGTATCCCTGGTGTATACTATTCCTGGTGTATACTATCCCTGGTGTATACTATCCCTGGTGTATACTAATTTCTGGTGTATACTATCCCTGGTGTATCACTGGTGTCCTTTTCAGCCTGGTGTATACTATTCCTGGTGTATACTATCCTGGTGTATACTATTTCTGGTGTATACTATCCTGGTGTATCACTGGTGTATACTATTCCTGGTGTATACTATCCTGGTGTATACTATCCCTGGTGTATACTATCCCTGGTGTATACTATCTGGTGTATACTACCCCTGGTGTATACTATCCTGGTGTATCCTGGTGTATACTATCCTGGTGTATACTATCCTAATTGTATACTATCTGGTGTATACTATCCTGGTGTATATACCCTGGTGTATACTATCCCTGGTGTATACTACCCTGGTGTATACTATCCCTGGTGTATCCCTGGTGTATACTATCCCTGGTGTATACTATCCCTGGTGTATACTATCCCTGGTGTATACTATCCCTGGTGTATACTATCCCTGGTGTATACTACCCCTGGTGTATACTATCCCTGGTGTATACTCTCCCTGGTGTATACTATCCCTGGTGTATACTATCCTGGTGTATACTATCCCTGGTGTATACTATCCCTGGTGTATACTATCCCTGGTGTATACTATCCCTGGTGTATCCCTGGTGTATCCCTGGTGTATACTACCCCGTGTATACTATCCCTGGTGTATAACTATCCCTGGTGTATACTATCCCTGGTGTATCCCTGGTGTATACTATCCCTGGTGTATACTATCCCTGGTGTATCCCTGGTGTATACTATCCCTGGTGTATCCCTGGTGTATCCCTGGTGTATCCCTGGTGTATACTATCCCTGTTGTATACTATCCTGGTGTATACTACCCCTGGTGTATCCCTGGTGTATACTATCCCTGGTGTATCCCTGGTGTATACTATGCCTGGTGTATACTATCCCTGGTGTATACTATTCCTGGTGTATACTATGCCTCGGTGTATTCTCCATGCCGCTGCCATCAGCATCTATCCCTGGTGTTTATATCCTGGTGTACACTATCCCTGTTGTATACTATCTGTTGTATACTATCCCTGTTATATCTATGCCTAGTGTATACTATACCTGGTGTATACTATCCCTGGTGTATCCTGGTGTATAATATCCTGGTGTATACTATCCCTGGTGTATCCCTGGTGTATCTATCCTGGTGTATCCTGGTGTATCCCTGGTGTATACTATCCCTGGTGTATCCCTGGTGTATACTATCCCTGGTGTATCCCTGGTGTATCCCTGGTGTATCCCTGGTGTATCCTGGTGTATCCTTGTGTATACTATCCCTGGTGTATACTATCCCTGGTGTATCCCTGGTGTATACTATCCCTGGTGTATACTATCCCCGGTGTATTCCTGGTACTATCCTGGTGTATACTATCCCTGGTGTATCCCTGGTGTATACTATCCCTGGTGTATACTATCCTGTGTATCCCTGGTGTATACTATCCCTGGTGTATCCTGGTGTATACTATCTGGTGTATCCGGTGCATACTCATCCTGGTGTATACTATCCTGGTGTATCCCTGGTGTATACTATCCTGGTGTATCCCTGGTGTATACTATCCCCGGTGTATCCCTGGTGTATACTATCCTGGTGTATCCGGTGTATACTATCCCTGGTGTATACCATCCCCGGTGTATACTATCCCTGGTGTATCCCTGGTGTATCCTGGTGTATACTATCCCTGGTGTATACTATCTGAATTGTGTCCGGTGTATCCCTGGTGTATACTATCCCCGTTGTATACTATCCCTAGTGTGTATCCCTGGTGTATACTAATTGTATCCCAATTGTATACTATCCCCGGTGTATACTATCCCTGTTGTATACTATCCTAGTGTATACTATGCCTGGTGTATCCTATCCCTGGTGTATACTATCCCGGTGTATACTATCCCTGGTGTATACTATCCCTGGTGTATACTATCCCTGGTGTATACTATGCCCGGTGTATACTATGCCTGGTGTATCCCTATCCTGGTGTATACTATCCCTAGTGTGTATACTACCCCTGGTGTATCCCTGGTGTATCCCTGGTGTATACTATCCCTGTTGTATACTATGCCCTGGTGTATACTATCCCCGGTGTATCCCTGGTGTATACTATCCCTGGTGTATACTATCCCTGGTGTATACTATCCCGGTGTATCCCTGGTGTATACTATCCCTGGTGTATACTATCCTGGTGTCCCCTGGTGTATACTATCCCTGGTGTATACTATCCTGGTGTATCCCTGGTGTATACTATCCCTGGTGTATCCCTGGTGTATCCCTGGTGTATCCTGGTGTATACTATCCCCGGTGTATACTATCCCTGGTGTATCCCTGCGTATACTATCCCTGGTGTATACTATCCCTGGTGTATACTATCCCCGGTGCGCACTATCCCTGTGTATACTATCCTGGTGTATACTATCCTGGTGTATCCCTGGTGTATACTATCCCTGGTGTATCCCTATCCCTGGTGTATACTATCCCGGTGTATACTATCCCTGGTGTATCCCTGGTGTATACTATCCCTGGTGTATCCCTGGTGTATCCCTGGTGTATCCCTGGTGTATACTATCCCTGGTGTATACTATCCCTGGTGTATACTATCCCTGGTGTATCTATCCTGGTGTATCCCTGGTGTATCCCTGGTGTATACTATCCTGGTGTATACTATCCCTGGTGTATCCCTGGTGTATCCCTGGTGTATACTATCCCTGTTGTATACTATCCCTGGTGTTTACTATCCCTGGTATCCCTGGTGTATCCCTGGTGTATGCTATCCCTGGTGTATACTATCCCTGGTGTATCTATCCCTAGTGTATACTATCCTGGGTGTATCCCTGGTGTATCCTGGTGTATACTATCCCTGGTGTATACTATCCCTGGTGTATCCCTGGTGTATACTATCCTGGTGTATACTATCCCTGGTGTTTACTATCCCTGGTGTATACTATCCCTGGTGTATCCTGGTGTATCCCTGAAAGTGTATACTATCCCTGGTGTTTACTATCCCCTGGTGTATCCCTGGTGTATACTATCCCTGGTGTATACTATCCCTGGTGTATACTATGCTCAGTGTATACTATCCCTGGTGTATACTGGTGTATCCCTGGTGTATACTATCCCTGGTGTATACTACCCCTGGTGTATCCTGGTGTATACTATCCTGGTGTATACTATCCCTGGTATACTATCCCTAGTGTATACTATGCCTGGTGTATCCCTGGTGTATCCCTGGTGTATACTATGCCTGGTGTATCCCTGGTGTATCCCTGGTGTATACTATCCCTGGTGTATCCCTGGTGTATCCCTGGTGTATACTATCCCTGGTGTATTCCTGGTGTATCCCTGGTGTATACTATCCCTGGTGTATACTATTCCTGGTGTATACTATCCCTGGTGTATACTATCCCTGGTGTATACTATCCCTGGGTGTATACTATCCCTGGTGTATCCTGGTGTATACTATCCCTGGTGTATACTATGCCTGGTGTATACTATCCCTGGTGTATACTATCCCTGGTTATCCCTGGTGTATCCCTGGTGTATACTATCCCTGGTGTATACTATGCCTGGTGTATCCCTGGTGTATCCCTGGTGTATACTATCCCTGGTGTATACTATCCCTGGTGTATACTATCCTGGTGTATCCCTGGTGTATACTATCCCTGGTGTATACTATCCTGGTGTATCCTGGTGTATACTATCCCTGGTGTATCCCTGGTGTATCCCTGGTGTATCCCTGGTGTATACTATCCCTGGTGTATCCTGGTGTATCCCTGGTGTATCCTGGTGTATACTATCCCTGGTGTATCCTGGTGTATACTATCCTGGTGTATCCCTGGTGTATACTATCCCCGGTGTATCCCCGGTGTATACTATCCCCGGTGTATCTGGTGTATACTATCCCTGGTGTTTACTATCCTCCCTGGTGTATACTATCCCTGGTGTATCCCTGGTGTATCCCTGGTGTATACTATCCCTGGTGTTTACTATCCTGGTGTATCCCTGGTGTATTCCTGGTGTATCCCTGGTGTATCCCTGGTGTATACTATCCCTGGGTGTATCCCTGGTGTATCCCTGGTGTATCCCTGGTGTATACTATCCCTGGTGTTTACTATCCCTGGTGTATCCCTGGTGTATACTATCCCTGGTGTATCCCTGGTGTATCCTGGTGTATCCCTGGTGTATACTATCCCTGGTGTATCCCTGGTGTATCCTGGTGTATCCCTGGTGTATACTATCCCTGGTGTATACTATCCCTGGTGTATCCCTGGTGTATACTATCCCTGGTGTATACTATCCCTGGTGTATCCCTGGTGTATACTATCCCTGGTGTATCCCTGGTGTATACTATCCCTGGTGTATACTATTCCTGGTGTATACTATCCCTGGTGTATACTATCCCTGGTGTATACTATCCCTGGTGTATACTATCCCTGGTGTATACTATCCCTGGTGTATACTATCCCTGGTGTATACTATCCCTGGTGTATACTATCCCTGGTGTATCCCTGGTGTATCCCTGGTGTATACTATCCTGGTGTATACTATCCCTGGTGTATACTATCCCTGGTGTATACTATCCCTGGTATATCCCCTGGTGTATACTATCCCTGGTGTATCCCTGGTGTATCCCTGGTGTATCCCTGGTGTATACTATCCCTGGTGTATACTATCCCTGGTGTATACTATCCCTGGTGTATACTATTCCTGGTGTAATTATCCCTGGTGTATACTATCCCTGGTGTATACTATCCCTGGTGTATACTATCCCTGGTGTATCCCTGGTGTATACTATCCCTGGTGTATACTATCCCTGGTGTATACTATCCCTGGTGTATACTATCCCTGGTGTATACTATCCCTGGTATATACTATCCCTGGTGTATACTATCCCTGGTGTATCCCTGGTGTATCCCCTGGTGTATCCCTGGTGTATACTATCCCTGGTGTATACTATCCCTGGTGTATACTATCCCTGGTGTATACTATTCCTGGTGTATACTATCCCTGGTGTATACTATCCCTGGTGTATACTATCCCTGGTGTATACTCCCTGGTGTATCCCTGGTGTATACTATTCCTGGTGTATACTATCCCTGGTGTATACTATCCCTGGTGTATACTATTCCTGGTGTATACTATCCCTGGTGTATCCCTGGTGTATCACTGGTGTATACTATTCCTGGTGTATACTATCCCTGGTGTATACTATCCCTGGTGTATACTATCCCTGGTGTATACTATCCCTGGTGTATACTATCCCCTGGTGTATACTATCCCTGGTGTATACTCCCTGGTGTATACTATCCCTGGTGTATACTATCCCTGGTGTATACTATCCCTGGTGTGTATACTATCCCTGGTGTATACTATCCCTGGTGTATACTATCCCTGGTGTATACTATCCTGGTGTATACTATCCCTGGTGTATACTATCCCTGGTGTATCCCTGGTGTATCCCTGGTGTATACTATCCCTGGTGTATCCCTGGTGTATACTATCCCTGGTGTATACTATCCCTGGTGTATCCCTGGTGTATACTATCCCTGGTGTATACTATCCCTGGTGTATCCCTGGTGTATACTATCCCTGGTGTATACTATCCCTGGTGTATACTATGCCCGGTGTATACTATGCCTGGTGTATCCCTGGTGTATTCCTGGTGTATACTATCCCTGGTGTATACTATCCTGTGTGTATACTATCCCTGGTGTATACTATCCCTGGTGTATACTATCCCTGGTGTATCCCTGGTGTATACTATCCCTGGTGTATCCCTGGTGTATACTATCCCTGGTGTATACTATCCCTGGTGTATCCCTGTTGTATACTATCCCTGGTGTATACTATCCCTGGTGTATACTATCCCTGGTGTAAACTATCCCTGGTGTATCCCTGGTGTATACTATCCCTGGTGTATCCCTGGTGTATACTATCCCTGGTGTATACTATCCCTGGTGTATCCCTGTTGTATACTATCCCTGGTGTATACTATCCCTGGTGAATACTATCCTTGGTGTATCCCTGGTGTATACTATCCCTGGTGTATACTATCCCTGGTGTATACTATCCCTGGTGTATACTATCCCTGGTGTATACTATCCCTGGTATCCCTGGTGTATACTATCCCTGGTGTATACTATCCCTGGTGTATCCCTGGTGTATCCCTGGTGTATACTATCCCTGGTGTATACTATCCCTGGTGTATCCCTGGTGTATCCCTGGTGTATACTATCCCTGGTGTATACTATCCCTGGTGTATCCCTGGTGTATCCCTGATGTATACTATCCCTGGTGTATACTATCCCTGGTGTATACTGGTGTATCCCTGGTGTATACCATCCCTGGTGTATACTATGCCTGGTGTATACTATCCCTGGTGTATACTATCCCTGGTGTATACTATCCCTGGTGTATCCCTGGTGTATCCCTGGTGTATACTATCCCTGGTGTATACTATCCCTGGTGTATACCATCCCTGGTGTATACTATCCCTGGTGTATACTATCCCTGGTGTATACTATCCTGGTGTATCTATCCCTGGTGTATCCCTGGTGTATCCCTGGTGTATACTATCCCTGGTGTATCCCTGGTGTATCCCTGGTGTATACTATCCCTGTTGTATACTATCCCTGGTGTATACTATCCCTGGTGTATACTATCCCTGGTGTATCCCTGGTGTATACTATCCCTGGTGTATCCCTGGTGTATACTATCCCTGTTGTATACTATGCCTAGTGTATACTATGCCTGGTGTATTCCTGAGTATCTACTGTATCTGCCAGCTGTTGGCTATATACATAGATAATAGACATTTCTTGTGACAAAACCATCTTTAGAGTTGAAAGTGCGCTGGTTATTTCTCATTAATGTATATCTGAATTGAACCACAATAGTTATTTTATGTGCACTACATCATCACTAACATACCTTTATTTGTATCAAGTCAATTGATGGAAACACATCTCTGGTAAGACAATGCACATGTTTTTATGCACATTTTAAATTATTCACGTGAAAATCTGTCGCCAATTAGATGGAAACCTAGCTTGAGAGAGCATCAAATGTCACATTCATTTGTACTTGTCCACTGTATACATACATTTAGTCAAAGCTGTCTATCGTTTCGGTCACATCTTTGGTCAAGTGGGTCAAACAAAAACACCCTAACATCCACAGGGGGTTGTTTGACGATAGAGCCCCCCCACAGGGGGTTGTTTGATGATAGAGCCCCCCACAGGGGGTTGTTTGATGATAGAGCCCCCCACTGGGGATGGCTGCAGGGTGAGGTTGGTGAAGAGCAACTGGAGAAACTGGTAGTCAAAATGTCCTTTGATCACATTTAGGTCAAATTCATGCAGTCTAACACTTTTTATCTCATAATGCAACATACTTTGAATGGCAGTTTCCAACTATGGTCAACGACTTGACAAAACTGATCTACTTGAATGCCCCGTTGAGACAGACACTACGCTAATACGCTACATTACCAAATTATGCTACATTACCAAAAGTATGTGGACACTGCTCGTCAAACCTGCCTTTTCAGAATCGCATTGATACAGAGATTGTCCCCTCCCTTTTCTGCTATAACAGCCTCCACTCTTCTGGAAAGGCTTTCCACTAAATGTAGGAACATTGCTGCTATAACAGCCTCCCTCTTCTGGGAAGGCTTTTCACTAGATGTTGGAACATTTGCCTCCTACTCTTCTGGGAAGGCTTTCCACTAGATGTAGGAACATGGTTATAACAGCCTCCTCTTCTGGGAAGGCTTTTCACTAGATGTGTTGGAACATTGCTGCTATAACAGCCTCCACTCTTTCAAAGGCTTTCCAATAGATGTTGAACATCATTGCTGTTATAACAGCCTCCACTCTTCTGGGAAGGCTTTCCACTAGATGTTGAACATTGCTGCTAAAACAGCCTCCACTCTTCTGGGAAGGCTTTCCAATAGATGTTGGAACATTGCTACTATAACAGCCTCCACTCTTCTGGGAAGGCTTTCCACTAGATGTTGGAACATTGCTGCTATAACAGCCTCCACTCTTCTGGGAAGGCTTTCCACTAGGATGTTGGAACATTGCCGCAGGACTGTTTCCACCAGTCACAAGACATTTAGTGATGATTAGGCCTGGCTCGCAGTCGGAGTTCCAATTCGTCCCAAAGGTGTTCGATGGGGTTCAGGTCAGAGCTCTGTGCAAGCCAGTCAAGTTCTTCAACACCGATCTCGACCAACCACTTACTGTATGTATGGACTCGCTTTGTGCACGGGGGCGTTCCTGAAACAGGAAAGGGTATTCCCCAAACTGTTGCCACAAATTTGGAAGCACAGAATCGTCTAGCATGTCATTGTATACTGCATCATTAAGATGTCCCTTCACGTGGAATTAAGGAGCCCGAACCATGAAAAACAGCCCCAGACCATTATTCCTCTTCCACCAAACTTTACAATTGGCACTATGTATTCGGGCAGGTGTCCTGGCATCCACCAATGGAGTCCACACCACTGCAGCTGACACTTGGTATTGAGCATGGTGATCTTAGGCTTGGTATTGAGCATGGTGATCTTAGGCTTGGTATTGAGCATGGTGATCTTAGGCTTGGTATTGAGCATGGTGATCTTAGGCTTGGTATTGAGCATGGTGATCTTAGGCTTGGTATTGAGCATGGTGATCTAAGGCTTGGTATTGAGCATGGTGATCTTAGGCTTGGTATTGAGCATGGTGATCTAAGGCTTGGTATTGTGCATGGTGATCTAAGGCTTGGCATTGTGCATGGTGATCTTAGGCTTGGTATTGAGCATGGTGATCTAATGCCTGTGTGTGGCTGCTCAGCCATGGGAAACCAGTTCATTAAACTCCTGACAAACAATTATTGCGCTTGATGTTGCTTCCAAAGGCAGTTTTGGTACTGAGTGAGTTTACGAGGATGGATGATTTTTTACACGCGTTGCCCCGCTCTGTGAGTTTGTGTGGCCTACCACTTTGTGTCTGAGCCGTTGTTTCTCCTAGACGTTTCCACTTCACAATAAAAACACTTATAGTTTACGGGCAGCTCTAGCAGAGCAGAAATTTGATAAACTGACTCGTTGGAAAGGTGGCATCCTATGACAGTGCCACGTTGAAAGTCACTGAGCTCTTCAGTAAGGCCATTCCACTGTCAATGTTTCTCTTTGGAGATTGCATGGCTGTGTGCTCGATTTTATACACCTGTCAGCAGGGTTTGGCTGAAGTAGACAAATCCACTCATTTGAAGGGGTGTCCACATACTTTTGTATATATGGTGTATCATACTGAAAGACATTGGGAGGTGGGTGAATAGTGATTCACACTGAGACAGAAAGACAGTGGGAGGTGGGTGAATAGTGATTCACACTGAGACAGAAAGACAGTGGGAGGTGGGTGAATAGTGATTCACACTGAGACAGAAAGACAGTGGGGAGGTGGGTGAATAGTGATTCACACTGAGACAGAAAGACAGTGGGAGGTGGGTGAATAGTGATTCACACTGAGACAGAAAGACAGTGGTAGGTGGGTGAATAGTGATTCACACTGAGACAGAAAGACAGTGGGAGGTGGGTGAATAGTGATTCACACTGAGACAGAAAGACAGTGGGAGGTGGGTGAATAGTGATTCAAACTGAGACAGAAAGACAGTGGGAGGTGGGTGAATGGGGGAGAAGGTGATCTTGAAGAGTAGAGTGAGAGTGCAGAGTGAGGAAGGGGTGAGGAGAGTTATTGGAGAGGTAACTTGGTAGGTGTGCTTCTCACCATGTAGGTAATGGCTCCTATCTCCAACAGCACATGCTGTGCTGCTAGATCCACCTCTCCTAGCATACCTAGAGAGATAAAGAAACGAGAGAGAGAGAGATAGAGACAGCTCGTGAGCTAGAGAGAGTGATGCGCACTCCTAGAAAACAAGGGTTATTCAGCTGTCCTATAGGATTACCCCTTGTGCTTCCTGGTAGAACCCTTTAGATCCTTTGTGGAAAGGGTTCAACATGGAACTCAAAAGGATTCTACCTGGAACCAAAAGGGTTCTTCAAAGGGTTCTCCCATGGGGACGGCCGAAGAATCTTTTAGATTCTATGGTGTGGGGAGAGAGCAGCCTGATGACTAGAAATAGACCTGATGGTAATAGCGTATTTTTAAAATCTTCCCCAAACCATAGCCCTAACCTTAACCACTCAGAATGAATGCCTAAGCTGTTAACCTTTGAGTTGTTTCTGTTTTAACCTTGTAACCACACAGAATTAACCCTGTAACCACACAGAATTAACCCTGTAACCACACATAATTAACCCTGTAACCACATGGAATTAACCCTGTAACCACACAGAATTAACCCTGTAACCATGGAGAATTAACCCTGTAACCACATGGAATTAACCCTGTAACCATTAGAGAATTAACCCTGTAACCACACAGAATTAACCCTGTAACCATTAGAGAATTAACCCTGTAACCACACAGAATTAACCCTGTAACCATTAGAGAATTAACCCTGTAACCATGGAGAATTAACCCTGTAACCATTAGAGAATTAACCCTGTAACCACACAGAATTAACCCTGTAACCATTAGAGAATTAACCCTGTAACCATGGAGAATTAACCCTGTAACCATTAGAGAATTAACCCTGTAACCACACAGAATTAACCCTGTAACCATGGAGAATTAACCCTGTAACCATTAGAGAATTAACCCTGTAACCACACAGAATTAACCCTGTAACCATGGAGAATTAACCCTGTAACCACACAGAATTAACCCTGTAAACACACAGAATTAACCCTGTAACCACACAGAATTAACCCTGTAAACACACAGAATTAACCCTGTAACCATGTGGAATTAACCCTGTAACCATGCGGAATTAACCCTGTAACCAAGTAGAATTAACCCTGTAACCACATGGAATTAACCCTGTAACCACACAGAATTAACCCTGTAACCACACAGAATTAACCCTGTAACCATTAGAGAATTAACCCTGTAACCACACAGAATTAACCCTGTAACCATGGAGAATTAACCCTGTAACCACACAGAATTAACCCTGTAACCACACAGAATTAACCCTGTAACCATGGAGAATTAACCCTGTAACCATGGAGAATTAACCCTGTAACCACACAGAATTAACCCTGTAACCACACAGAATTAACCCTGTAACCACACAGAATTAACCCTGTAACCATGGAGAATTAACCCTGTAACCACACAGAATTAACCCTGTAACCATTAGAGAATTAACCCTGTAACCATGGAGAAGTAACCCTGTAACCACATGGAATTAACCTTGTAACCATGGAGAATTACCCCTGTAACCATGTCGAATTAACCCTGTAACCACACGGAATTAACCCTGTAAGCATGGAGAATTAACCCTGTAACCATGGAGAATTAACCCTGTAACCACGTCGAATTAACCCTGTAACCATGGAGAATTAACCCTGTAACCATGGAGAAGTAACCCTGTAACAATGGAGAAGTAACCCTGTAACCATGGAGAATTAACCCTGTAACCATGGAGAATTAACCCTGTAACCACGTGGAAATAACTCTGAATGAATGCATCAAAAATAGATCGAATGGTTTTGAATTCCTATTAGGTACACACACACACACACACACACACACACACACACACACACACACACACACACACACACTGACCAGCGAGGAAGCCTCCTATCTCCCAGACCCACCACTCGAAGCAGACCATCAGGGTACTGGGGATGGCCAGTTGCATGTAGGAACCCCACTCCTGGAGGGCCTCACTGGACCAGCCTGGAGGAGCACCCACACGTCAGTCATCGCTAAATACGTATCTATAGACATCCATAACCACATTTGGCCAGCAGGGGGAGGGACAGAGAGTATGTGTCTGACCTGCCCAGGTGTTCTTGTGGAGGCCTCTCCAACAGATATATAAGTAGAGGAGCAGACTGATGGTGATCTGAGACAGGCTGTTCGCTATAGCAGAGCCTCTACACAACACCAAAACACAGGCACAGTATCAATAAACACACACACAGACACACTCAGAAATTATGACACACAACAACACATTTACAGTAATTGAGAGGAGGAATGGGAGGATAGGAGCAGGAGAGGAAGAAGAGGCTAGGAGCAGGAGAGGAAGCAGAGAATAGGAGCAGGAGAGGATAGGAACAGGAGAGGAAGAAGAGGATAGGAGCAGGAGAGGAAGAGGGGATAGGAGCAGGAGAGGAAGAAGAGGATAGGAGCAGTAGAGGAAGAAGAGGATAGGAGCAGGAGAGGAAGAAGAGGCTAGTAGCAGGAGAGGATAGGAACAGGAGAGGAAGAAGAGGATAGGAGCAGGAGAGGAAGGAGGAGGATAGGAGCAGGAGAGGATAGGAACAGGAGAGGAAGAAGAGGATAGGAGCAGGAGAGGAAGAGGAGGATAGGAGCAGGAGAGGATAGGAACAGGAGAGGAAGAAGAGGATAGGAGCAGGAGAGGAAGGTGAGGTTAGCGAGCAGGAGAGGATAGGAGCAGGAGAGGGAAGAACAGGATAGGAGCAGGAGGGGAAGGAGAGGATGGGAGCAGTAGAGGATAGGAGCAGAAGAGGATAGGAGCAGAAGAGGATAGGAGTAGGAGAGGGAAGAAGAGGATAGGAGCAGGAGAGGATAGGAGCAGGAGAGGAAGGAGAGGGATAGGAGCAGGAGAGGAAGAAGAGGATAGGAGCAGGAGAGGATAGGAGCAGGAGAGGAAGGAGAGGATAGGAGCAGGAGAGGATAGGAGCAGGAGAGGAAGAAGAGGATAGGAGCAGGAGAGGGATAGGAGCAGGAGAGGAAGGAGAGGATAGGAGCAGGAGAGGAAGGAGAGGATAGGAGCAGGAGAGGATAGGAGCAGGAGAGGAAGAAGAGGATAGGAGCAGGGAGAGGGATAGGAGTAGGAGAGGAAGGAGAGGATAGGAGCAGGAGAGGATAGGAGCAGTAGAGGAAGGAGAGGATAGGAGTAGGGAGAGGAAGGAGAGGATAGGAGTAGGAGAGGAAGGAGAGGATAGGAGCAGGAGAGGATAGGGAGCAGTAGAGGATAGGAGCAGGAGAGGATAGGAGTAGGAGAGGAAGAAGAGGATAGGAGCAGGAGAGGATAGGAGTAGGAGAGGAAGAAGAGGATAGGAGCAGGAGAGGATAGGAGCAGGAGAGGAAGGAGAGGATAGGAGCAGAGAGAGGATAGAGAGTAAGGAAGAGGAAAGAAGAGGATAGGAGCAGGAGAGGATAGGAGCAGTAGAGGAAGGAGAGGATAGGAGTAGGAGAGGAAGGAGAGGATAGGAGCAGGAGAGGAAGGAGAGGATAGGAGCAGGAGAGGATAGGAGCAGTAGAGGATAGGAGTAGGAGAGGAAGAAGAGGATAGGAGCAGTAGAGGATAGGAGTAGGAGAGGAAGGAGAGGATAGGAGCAGGAGAGGATAGGAGTAGGAGAGGAAGGAG
>NW_027012021.1:0-21144 GCF_036934945.1 Oncorhynchus masou masou
TTCTGTATACCACCCCTACCTTGTCACAACACAACCGATTGGCTCAAACGCATTAAGAAGGAAAGAAATTCCACAAATGAACTTTAACAAGGCACACCTGTTAATTGAAATGCACTCCAGGTGCTCTACCTCATGAAGCTGGTTGAGAGAATGCCAAGAGTGTGCAAAGCTGTCATCAAGGCAACGGGTGGCTACTTTGAAGAATCTCAAATATAAAATATATTTTGATTTGTATAACACTTTTTTTGGTTACTAACATGATTCCATATGTGCTATTTCATAGCGTTGATGTCTCCTACAGTGTAGAAAATAGAAAAAAATGAGTAGGTGTCCAAACTTTTGACCAGTACTGTATGTTTCCCCATGCCAATAAAGCCCCTTGAATTGAATTGAGAGAGAAGACATTTTGTGCAACACTGCCCACAGAATGAGGTGGAAACTGAGCTGTACTTCCTAACTTCCTGCCCAATGTATGAGCATATTAGAGACACATGTTTCCCTCAGATTACACAGACCCACAAAGAATTTGAAAACAAAGCCAGATTCTGATAAACTCCCATATCTACTGGGTGAAATACCACAGTGTGACATCACAGCAGCAAGATTTGTGACCTGTTGCCGCAAGAAAAGGGCAACCAGTGAAGAACAAACACCATTGTAAATACAACCCATATTTATGTTTATTTATTTTCCCTTGTGTTCTTTAACTATTTGCACATCATTACAACACTATATAGAGACATAATATAACCTTTGAAATGTCTTTATTCCTTTGGAACTTTTGTGAGTGTAATGTCTACTGTTCATTTTTTGATGTTCATTTCACTTTTGTTCATTATCCAGTTCACTTGCATTGGTAATGTAAACATGTGTTTCCCCCATGCCAATAACTGTTTTGATAACAGACTGCCACTTAAATTGAAATTGAGAGAGAAGAGAGAGAGAGACAGAGAAAAGAGAGAGAGAGAGAGGAGAGAGAGAGGGTGAGAAGAGGGAGAGAGTGGAGAGAGAGAGAGAGAGAGAGAGAGAGAGACAGAGAGAAAGAGAGAGAGAGACAGAGAAAAGAGAGAGAGAGAGAGAGTGAGTGAGAGAGAGAGAGAAGAGAGAATAGAGAGACAGAGAAAGAGAGAGAGAAGAGAGAGAGAGAGGGTGAGAAGAGGGAGAGAGAGAGAGAGAGAAAGAGAGAGAGAAGAGGAGAGAGAGAGGGTGAGAAGAGGGAGAGAGAGGAGAGAGAGAGAGAGAGAGACAGAGAGAAAGAGAGAGAGACAGAGAAAAGAGAGAGAGAGAGAGAGAGAGAAGAGAGAATAGAGAGCTAGAGGAAGAGAGAATAGAGAGCTAGAGAGCTACCATTTTGAAAAGAAGGTCGACGACATCCTATCCTCGTTTGCTAAGTCAAACGACACCGCTGGTTCTGCTCACACTGCCCTACCCTGTGCTCTGACCTCTTTCTCCCCTCTCTCTCCAGATGAAATCTCGCTTCTTGTGACGGCCGGCCGCCCAACAACCTGCCCGCTTGACCCTATCCCCTCCTCTCTTCTCCAGACCATTTCCGGAGACCTTCTCCCTTACCTCACCTCGCTCATCAACTCATCCCTGACCGCTGGCTACGTCCCTTCCGTCTTCAAGAGAGCGAGAGTTGCACCCCTTCTGAAAAAACCTACACTCGATCCCTCCGATGTCAACAACTACAGACCAGTATCCCTTCTTTCTTTTCTCTCCAAAACTCTTGAACGTGCCGTCCTTGGCCAGCTCTCCCGCTATCTCTCTCAGAATGACCTTCTTGATCCAAATCAGTCAGGTTTCAAGACTAGTCATTCAACTGAGACTGCTCTTCTCTGTATCACGGAGGCGCTCCGCACTGCTAAAGCTAACTCTCTCTCCTCTGCTCTCATCCTTCTAGACCTATCGGCTGCCTTCGATACTGTGAACCATCAGATCCTCCTCTCCACCCTCTCCGAGTTGGGCATCTCCGGCGCGGCCCACGCTTGGATTGCGTCCTACCTGACAGGTCGCTCCTACCAGGTGGCGTGGCGAGAATCTGTCTCCTCGCCACGCGCTCTCACCACTGGTGTCCCCCAGGGCTCTGTTCTAGGCCCTCTCCTATTCTCGCTATACACCAAGTCACTTGGCTCTGTCATAACCTCACATGGTCTCTCCTATCATTGCTATGCAGACGACACACAATTAATCTTCTCCTTTCCCCCTTCTGATGACCAGGTGGCGAATCGCATCTCTGCATGTCTGGCAGACATATCAGTGTGGATGACGGATCACCACCTCAAGCTGAACCTCGGCAAGACGGAGCTGCTCTTCCTCCCGGGGAAGGACTGCCCGTTCCATGATCTCGCCATCACGGTTGACAACTCCATTGTGTCCTCCTCCCAGAGCGCTAAGAACCTTGGCGTGATCCTGGACAACACCCTGTCGTTCTCAACCAACATCATGGCGGTGGCCCGTTCCTGTAGGTTCATGCTCTACAACATCCGCAGAGTACGACCCTGCCTCACACAGGAAGCGGCGCAGGTCCTAATCCAGGCACTTGTCATCTCCCGTCTGGATTACTGCAACTCGCTGTTGGCTGGGCTCCCAGCCTGTGCCATTAAACCCCTACAACTCATCCAGAACGCCGCAGCCCGTCTGGTGTTCAACCTTCCCAAGTTCTCTCACGTCACCCCGCTCCTCCGCTCTCTCCACTGGCTTCCAGTTGAAGCTCGCATCCGCTACAAGACCATGGTGCTTGCCTACGGAGCTGTGAGGGGAACGGCACCGCAGTACCTCCAGGCTCTGATCAGGCCCTACACCCAAGCAAGGGCACTGCGTTCATCCACCTCTGGCCTGCTCGCCTCCCTACCATTGAGGAAGTACAGTTCCCGCTCAGCCCAGTCAAAACTGTTCGCTGCTCTGGCCCCCAATGGTGGAACAAACTCCCTCACGACGCCAGGACAGCGGAGTCAATCACCACCTTCCGGAGACACCTGAAACCCCACCTCTTCAAGGAATACCTAGGATAGGATAAGTAATCCTTCTCACCCCCCCTTAATGATTTAGATGCACTATTGTAAAGTGGCTGTTCCACTGGATGTCAGAAGGTGAATTCACCAATTTGTAAGTCGCTCTGGATAAGAGCGTCTGCTAAATGACTTAAATGTAAATGTAAATGTAGAGGAAGAGAGAGAGAGAGAGAGAGAGAGAGAGAGAGAGAAGAGAGAATAGAGAGATATGGTTCTCCACTGTGTTGTGCATAGAGCAGAACAGGTGTTTAATAACGACATCATAACAGCATGCTTTACCTCAGGTACAGCGAGTCCTGTTCCTTCTCCATAGCAACAAACTGTCTCACATTCACTCTGTGGGATTGACTGCTGAGACAGACAGCAGACTTAGAGTCTGTCACACCAATTCCACAATGCCGAATGTCTCTCTGTACGTGGTCCACTTGGGCCGTAACAGATTGATAGACTGCTGAGACAGAGGGAGAGACTACTGAGGGAGTGTTACTGTGAAGGAGGGGCCTGTTAGTGGACTATGGGAGGAGGAGCCTGTTAGTGTGACTATGGAGGAGGAGCCTGTTAGTGTGACTATGGAGGAGGAGCCTGTTAGTGTGGACTATGGAGGAGGAGCCTGTTAGTGTGACTATGGAGGAGGAGCCTGTTAGTGTGACTATGGAGGAGGAGCCTGTTAGTGTGACTATGGAGGAGGAGCCTGTTAGTGTGACTATGGAGGAGGAGCCTGTTAGTGGAAGGAGGGGCCTGTTAGTGTGACTAAGTGGAGGAGGAGCCTGTTAGTGTGAAGGAGGGGCCTGTTAGGTGAAGGGAGGGCCTGTTAGTGTGACTATGGAGGAGGAGCCTGTTAGTGTGACTGAATGGTTGGAGAGGCTCGTTAGTGTGAAGGAGGAGCCAAGTTAGTGAAGGAGGGCCTGTTAGTGTGACTATGGAGGAGGAGCCTGTTAGTGTGACTATGGAGGAGGAGCCTGTTAGTGTGACTATGGAGGAGGAGCCTGTTAGTGTGACTATGAGGAGGAGCCTGTTAGTGTGGACTATGGAGGAGGAGCCTGTTAGTGTGAAGGGAGGGGCCCTGTTAGTGTGACTATGGAGGAGGAGCCTGTTAGTGTGAAGGGGAGGGGCCTGTTAGTGTGAAGGAGGGGCCTGTTAGTGTGACTATGGAGGAGGAGCCTGTTAGTGTGACTATGGAGGAGAGCCTGTTAGTGTGAAGGAGGAGCCTGTTAGTGAAGGAGGCCTGTTAGTGTGAAGGAGGAGCCTGTTAGTGTGAAGGGAGGGGGACTGTTAGGTGTGAAGGAGGGGCCTGTTAGTGAAGGAGGGGCCTGTTAGTGTGAAGGAGGAGCCTGTTAGTGTGAAGGAGGGGACTGTTAGTGTGAAGGAGGGGCCTGTTAATGTGACTATGAGGAGGAGCCTGTTAGTGTGAAGGGAGGGGCCTGTTAGTGTGAAGGAGGGGCCTGTTAGCGTGACTATGAAGGAGGAGCCTGTTAGTGTGACTATGGAGGAGGAGCCTGTTACCGTGACTATGGAGGAGGAGAGCCTGTTAGTGTGAAGGAGGGGCCTCATAGTGTGACTAAGGGAGGAGGAGCCTGTTAGTGTGAAGGAGGAGCCTGTTAGTGTGAAGGAGGGGCCTGTTAGCGACTATGAAGGAGGAGCCTGTTAGTGTGACTATGGAGGAGGAGCCTGTTACCGTGACTATGGAGGAGGAGCCTGTTAGTGTAAGGAGGGGCCTGTTAGGACTATGGAGGAGTGAGCCTGTTACCGTGACTATGGAGGAGAGCCTGTTAAGGGTGAAAGAGGGGCCTGTTAGCGTGACTAAGGGAGGAGGAGCTCATCAGTGTGACTATGAGGAGGAGCCTGTTAGTGTGACTATGGAGGAGAGCCTGTTAGTGCACTATGGAGGAGGAGCCTGTTAGTGTGACTCATGGAGGAGGAGCCTGTTAGTGAGACTCATGGAGGAGGAGCCCGGTTAGTGAAGGAGGGGCCTGTTAGTGTGACTATGGAGGAGGAGCCTGTTCGTGTGACTATGGAGGAGGAGCCTGTTAGTGTGAAGGAGGGGCCTGTTAGTGTGAAGGGAGGGGCCTGTTAGCGTGACTATGGAGGAGGAGCCTGTTAGTGTGACTGAGGAGGATATGGGAGAACATCCAGACCTGAAAGGCCAAAAATCCTACTGACTGTCTGGATAACAGACTGATCCAAATCCTACTGACTGTCTGGACAACAGACTGATCCAAATCCTACTGACTGTCTTGCTGATAGACTGACCAGAATCCTATATCCTATCATACTGGCCTGTGACTAACAGCTGATGAGCAGCATGCCACAAACATGTGACATTGACTGTCACAGTCAATGAAATTCAGTTCAGGCTACTAACAATAAACAACATGAGTCTTACCACAAATCATCTGGACTTCAGACCAGGCACAAATCGTCTAGACTTCAGACCAGGCACAAATCATCTAGACTTTAGACCAGGCACAAATCGTCTAGACTTCAGACCAGGCACAAATCATCTAGACTTTAGACCAGGCACATGCTGCCTAGACTTAGACCAGGCACAAATCATCTAGACTTTAGACCAGGCAAAATCATCTAGACTTCTAGGACCAGGCACAAATCATCTAGACTTCAGACGAGGCACAAGAAGTCCTGTATAAAGCCTTGTTATCGTTAAGTGTACGTATTGTGTTACCTTTTGGATTTATTTCATTTTTTGGGTTGAGTTTATTTTCAGAATGTTTTGTTAACTATATTTTGTTATGCATTGTTGGTTAGGGGGCTCGTAAGTAAATATTTTATGCAGTAAGGTCTACACCTGTTGTATTTGAATTGATTGATGCACCTGACATACAGTAGTCCATGGGCATTAGTCCATGGGCATTAGTCCATGAGCAGTAGTCCATGAGCAGTAGTCCAGTAGTCAATGAACAGTAGTCCATGAGCAGTAGTCCATGAGCAGTAGTCCATGAGCAGTAGCCCATGAGCAGTAGTCCATGAGCAGTAGTCCATGAGCAGTAGTCCATGAACAGTAGTCAATGAGCAGTAGTCAATGAACAGTAGTCCATGAGCAGTAGTCCATGAGCAGTAGTCCATGAGCAGTAGCCCATGAGCAGTAGTCCATGAGCAGTAGTCCATGAGCAGTAGTCCATGAGCAGCATTCCATGAGCAGTAGTCCATGAGCAGTAGTCAATGAACAGTAGTCAATGAGCAGTAGTCCATGAGCAGTAGTCCATGAGCAGCATTCCATGAGCAGTAGTCCATGAGCAGTCCATGTAGTAGTCAATGAGCAGTAGTCAATGAGCAGTAGTCCATGAGCAGTAGTCCATGAGCAGTAGTCCATGAGCAGTAGTCCATGAGCAGTAGTCCATGAGCAGTCCAGTCCATGAGCAGTAGTCCATGAGCAGTAGTCAATGAGTAGTCCATGTTCCATGAGCAGTAGTCCATGAGCAGTAGTCAATGAGCAGTAGTCAATGAGCAGTAGTCAATTAGCAGTAGTCCATGAGCAATAGTCCATGAGCAGAAGTCCATGAGCAGTAGTCCATGAGCAGTAGCCAATGAGCAGTAGTCCATGAGCAGTAGTCCATGAGCAGTAGTCAATGAGCAGTAGTCCATGAGCAGTAATCCATGAGCAGTAGTCCATGAGCAGTAGTCCATGAACAGTAGTCAATGAGCAGTAGTCAATGAACAGTAGTCCATGAGCAGTAGTCCATGAGCAGTAGTTCATGAGCAGTAGTCCATTAGCAGTAGTCCATGAGCAGTAGTCAATGAGCAGTAGTCCATGAGCAGGAGTCCAATGAGCAGTAGTCCATGAGCAGTAGTCCATGAGCAGTAGTCCATGAGCAGTAGTCCATGAGCAGTAGTCCATGAGCAGTAGTCCATGAGCAGTAGTCCATGAGCAGCATTCCATGAGCAGTAGTCAGTCCATGAGCAGTAGCCCATGAGCAGTAGTCCATGAGCAGTAGTCCATGAGCAGTAGTCCATGAGCAGTAGTCCATGAGCAGTAGTCCATGAGCAGTAGTCCATGAGCAGTAGCCAATGAGCAGTAGTCCATGAGCAGTAGTCCATGAGCAGTAGTCCATGAGCAGTAGTTAATGAGCAGTAGTCCATGAGCAGTAGTCAATGAGCAGTAGTCCATGAGCAGTAGTCCATGAGTAGTAGTCAATGAGCAGTAGTCAATGAGCAGTAGTCCATGAGCAGTAGTCCATGAGCAGTAGTCCATGAGCAGTAGTCCATGAGCAGTAGTCCATGAGCAGAAGTCCATGAGCAGTAGTCCATGAGCAGTAGTCCATGAGCAGTAGTCAATGAGCAGTAGTCCATGAGCAGCATTCCATGAGCAGTAGTCCATGAGCAGTAGTCAATGAGCAGTAGTCAATGAGCAGTAGTCAATGAGCAGTAGTCCAGAGCAGTAGTCCATGAGCAGTAGTCCATGAGCAGTAGTCCATGAGTAGTAGTCCATGAGCAGTAGTCCATGAGCAGTAGTCAATGAGCAGTAGTCCATGAGCAATAGTCCAGTCCATGAGCAGTAGTCCATGAGCAGTAGCCAATGAGCAGTAGTCCATGAGCAGTAGTCCATGAGCAGTCCATTAGCAGTAGTCCATGAGCAATAGTCATTCCATGAGCAGTAGTCCATGAGCAGTAGTCAATGAGCAGTAGTCCATGAGCAGTAGTCAATGAGCAGTAGTCAATGAGCAGTAGTCCATGAGCAGTAATCCATGAACAGTAGTCCATGAGCAGTAGTCCATGAACAGTAGTCAATGAGCAGTAGTCAATGAACAGTAGTCCATGAGCAGTAGTCCATGAGCAGTAGTTCATGAGCAGTAGTCCATTAGCAGTAGTCCATGAGCAGTAGTCAATGAGCAGTAGTCCATGAGCAGGAGTCAATGAGCGGTAGTCCATGAGCAGTAGTCTATGAGCAGTAGTCCATGAGCAGTAGTCCATGAGCAGTAGTCAATGAGCAGTAGTCCATGAGCAGTAGTCCATGAGCAGTAGTCCATGAGCAGTAGTCAATTAGCAGAAGTCCATGAGTAGTCCATGAGCAGTAGTCCATGAGCAGTAGTCCATGAGCAGTAGTCCATGAGCAGTAGTCCATGAGCAGTAGTCCATGAGCAGTAGTCCATGAGCAGTAGCCAATGAGCAGTAGTCCATGAGCAGTAGTCCATGAGCAGTAGTCCATGAGCAGTAGTTAATGAGCAGTAGTCCATGAGCAGTAGTCAATGAGCAGTAGTCCATGAGCAGTAGTCCATGAGTAGTAGTCAATGAGGCGGAATGACAGTAGTCCATGAGCAGTAGTCCATGAGCAGTAGATACTACCCGGATAGGGGGTTTTTAACAGTAGTCCATGATTTGAAAGCACCATCTTCTCTATGTATGACGAGGCAAGCAGTACTCAATGACGCAGTAGTCAATGTTCCCCTAGTCAAAGCACCATCTTCTCTCTATGTATGACGAGTCCATGAGCAGTAGCCAATGAGCAGTAGTCCATGTTCCCCTTGAAAGTCAATGAGCAGTAGTCCATCTATGTCCATGACGAAGTCCAACCAGTCCATGAGCAGTAGCCAATGACGCAGTAGTCCATGAGCAGTAGTCCATGAGCAGTAGTCAATGAGCAGTAGTCCATGAGCAGTTGTCCATGAGCAGTAGTCCATGACAGTAGTCATGAACAGTAGTCCATGAGCAGTAGTCAATGAACAGTAGTCCATGAGCAGTAGTCCATGAGCAGTGTCATGACAGTAGCCCATGAGCAGTAGTCTATGACGCTGTATGTCCATGAGCAGCATTCCATCAGTAGTCCATGAGCAGTAGTAATGAGCGTAGTCAATGAGCAGTAGTCAATTACGCAGTAGTTCCATGAGCAGTACCATGAGCAGTAGTCAATGAGCAGTAGTATGAGCGAGTCATGAGCAGTAGTCAATGAGCAGTAGTCAATGAGCAGTTCCACCTTAAAGCACCATCTTCTCTATGTATGACGAGGCAAGCAGTGACTCTAGTGACGCTGCTATGTTCCCCTTAAAGCACCATCTTCTTCTATGTATGACGAGGCAACCAAATGATACTAGTGATGTGCTATGTTCCACCTGATTTGAAAGCACCATCTTCTCTCTATGTATGACGAGGCAACCAGTGACTCTAGTGACGCTGCTATGTTCCCCATAAAGCACCATCTTCTCTCTATGTATGACGAGGCAACCAGTGACTCTAGTGACGCTGCTATGTTCCCCTTAAAGCACCATCTTCTCTCTATGTATGACGAGGCAACCAGTGACTCTAGTGACGCTGCTATGTTCCCCTTTAAAGCACCATCTTCTCTCTATGTATGACGAGGCAACCAGTGACTCTAGTGACGCTGCTATGTTCCCCTTAAAGCACCATCTTCTCTATGTATGACGAGGCAACCAGTGACTCTAGTGACGCTGCTATGTTCCCCTTAAAGCACCATCTTCTCTCTATGTATGATGAGGCAACCAGTGACTCTAGTGACGCTGCTATGTTCCCCTTAAAGCACCATCTTCTCTCTATGTATGACGAGGCAACCAGTGACTCTAGTGACGCTGCTATGTTCCTCTGAGTTCAGCTCCAGCTCATTCCACATTCACAGCTCTCCAACTGACCTACTTAAAGAGAGGAGAGGGCTGGCTGGTGTCTGTTATAATGGCACTGTGCTTAGTTGTTCTGCAGACCTTGAACAGAGACTACTGGCAACTTGCCCGGGCCCACCTGACAATCTGCCTTTTTCAGAGATGCATTTCCTGTTTGAGGGATCCCCTTAAAGCTCCCTGGATTGTTTGTTTTCACTTGACTCCTGCCACTCTTTCCTACTCTTGTTTGTGCCTGTCGTTTTTTTCATCCCGTTAACTTTACAAGCTCGAAAATGTTTCCTATGACCTGTCAAACACTCTCCGGTAATGGTTGAAATGGGCTCAATGGAATACACTGTCTTTACCGTTGAATCTATAAAAACGAAACTCTTAAGGATAGGACCCCTTTTTCTCCCCACCTAAAATGACATACCCAAATCTAACTGTCTGTTGCTCAGGACCTGAATAAGGATATTCATATTCTTGATACCATTTGAAAGGAAACACTTTGAAGTTTGTGGAAATGTGAAATGAATGTAGGAGAATATAACAGAATAGATCTGGTAGATCTGCATTTTTTTAATTTTGTTTTTGTACCATCATCTTTGAAATGCAATAGAAAAGCCATAATGTATTTTATCCAGTTTAGGCGCAATTTCGATTTTGCTCTTCATATGCAAAGTTTTAGACTGATCCAATGAACCATTGTATTTTTGTTCAAAATGTTGTATCAAGACTGCCCAAATGTGCCTAATTGGTTTACTAATGCACTTTCAAGTTCATAATTGTGCAACTTCAAACAATAGCATGGTATTATTTCACTGTAAAAGCTACTGTAAAGTGGACAGTGTCATAGATTAACAAGAATTTAAGCTTTCTGCCCATATCAGACATGTCTATGTCCTGGGAAATGTTCTTGTTACTTACAACCTCATGCTAATTACATATATCTCATCATTTAATCATTTAATAAAGATAACTTGATTTTGATGGGTGTGAATTTCTTTTTTTTTGTAGAAAAAAACCCTACTTAATAGAGTTGAAATGTTTACAAATTACATGAGATTAATTTATTTGTATTTATTTTATTTTATTTAACCTTTATTTAACTATGAGCTGAAATGAAAGCAACTTCCGAAAATGAACATTCACATTATGGTGATATTATGCCTGATCTGACAAACAATGTAAAGTATGTTCAGAGGTGTAATCGAGAGCCACACCTGTGATTGTTAATCTTAGGGTATCCTGCTAATAACACACTTCAATTATACAAGAGAGCGTGACCACAACAGTAATTAATGAGGCAGTCTAAACAGAGCAGGTGAGTGCAGACACGGTAGACAGAGCAGGTAGGGTAGACAGAGCAGGTGAGTTCAGGCAGGGTAGACAGAGCAGGTGAGTACAGGCAGTCTGCTAAATAGAGCAGGTGAGTGCAGACAGGGTAGACAGAGCAGGTAGGGTAGACAGAGCAGGTGAGTACAGGCAGGGTAAACAGAGCAGGTGAGTGCAGGTAGGGTACAGAGCAGGTGAGTACAGGTAGGGTAGACAGAGCAGGTGAGCAGGCAGGGTAGACAGAGCAGGTGAATGAAGGCAGGGTAGACAGAGAAGGTGAGTACAGGCAAGGTAGACAGAGTAAGGGAGTACAGGCAGGGTAGACAGAGCAGGTGAGTGCAGGTAGGGTAGACAGAGAAGGTGAGTACAGGCAGGGTAGACAGAGAAGGTGAGTACAGGCAGGGTAGACAGAGAAGGTGAGTACAGGCAGGGCAGACAGAGCAGGTGAGTGCAGGTAGGGTAGACAGAGCAGGTGAGTGCAGGCAGGGTGACAGAGAAGGTAGGGTAGACAGAGCAGGTGAGTACAGGCAGGGTAGACAGCAGGTAGGGTAAACAGAGCAGGTGAGTGCAGGCAGGGTAGACAGAGCAGGTGAGTACAGGCAGGGTAGGTAGAGCAGGTAGGGGTAGACAGTACAGGTAGGGTAGACAGAGCAGGTGAGTACAGGTAGGGGTAGACAGTACAGGTAGGGTAGACAGTACAGGCAGGGGTAGACAGAGCAGCTGTTTGGTGGTTGCAGTCTTGTTCCACCCCTTATGTTAATGAGTTCATATATGCAAATACACCATGTGTATTTATGCGAATTAGGCACATTTAATTTACATTATTTAAAATACCCGATAGAATAAGAACATTCATATATGAGTACTTTCTAAGAAAAAAAAATATGTGAAATTCTACAATAAAATTGAAAAAAACTGAATTTCAAAATCCCTGAACTTTTATTATTTGTCTGTGTCAGGAATATGTTTTACGTGTTATAATTCAATCAGGGTGGATTATACAAATTATAAAGTCTGGAATATCTTCATCCATTGTCCAACTGTTACATTAATTTGAAATGTTTTAAAAACCTTTGAACAATTTCGATGACCGTCATACTAACTACAGCACCTCTATCTCTGCCAGATAGGAAGTCATACTGGAACCTGATTACTGGGTTAACATAGTCCCTCTGCCAGATAGGAAGTCATACTGAACCTGATTACTGGGTTAACATAGTCCTCTGCCAGATAGGAAAGTCATACTGGAACCTGATTACTGGGTTAACATAGTCCCTCTGCCAGATAGGAAGTCATACTGGAACCTGATTACTGGGTTAACATAGTCCCTCTGCCAGATAGAAGTCATACTGGAACCTGATTACTGTTAACATAGTCCCTCTGCCAGATAGGAAGTCATACTGGAACCTGATTACTGGGTTAACATAGTCCCTCTGCCAGATAGGAAGTCATACTGGAACCTGATTACTGGGTTAACATAGTCCCTCTGCCAGATAGGAAGTCATACTGGAACCTGATTACTGGGTTAACATAGTCCCTCTGCCAGATAGGAAGTCATACTGGAACCTGATTACTGGGTTAACATAGTCCCTCTGCCAGATAGGAAGTCCTACTGGAACCTGATTACTGGGTTAACATAGTCCCTCTGCCAGATAGGAAGTCCTACTGGAACCTGATTACTGGGTTAACATAGTCGCTCTGCCAGATAGGAAGTCATACGGGAACCTGATTACTGGGTTAACATAGTCCCTCTGCCAGATGAACCTGATTACTGGGTTAACATAGTCCCTCTGCCAGATAGGAAGTCATACGGGAACCTGATTACTGGGTTAACATAGTCGCTCTGCCAGATAGGAAGTCCTAATGGAACCTGATTACTGGGTTAACATAGTCCCTCTGCCAGATAGGAAGTCATACTGGAACCTGATTACTGGGTTAACATAGTCCCTCTGCCAGATAGGAAGTCATACTGGAACCTGATTACTGGGTTAACATAGTCCCTCTGCCAGATAGGAAGTCATACTGGAACCTGATTACTGGGTTAACATAGTCCCTCTGCCAGATAGGAAGTCATACTGGAACCTGATTACTGGGTTAACATAGTCCCTCTGCCAGATAGGAAGTCATACTGGAACCTGATTACTGGGTTAACATAGTTCCTCTGCCAGATAGGAAGTCATACTGGAACCTGATTACTGGGTTAACATAGCCCTCTGCCAGATAGGAAGTCATACTGGAACCTGTTTACTGGGTTAACATAGTCCCTCTGCCAGATAGGAAGTCCTACTGGAACCTGTTTACTGGGTTAACATAGCCCCTCTGCCAGATAGGAGTCATACTGGAACCTGATTACTGGGTTAACATAGTCCCTCTGCCAGATAGGAAGTCATACTGGAACCTGATTACTGGGTTAACATAGTCCCTCTGCCAGATAGGAAGTCATACTGGAACCTGTTTACTGGGTTAACATAGTCCCTCTGCCAGATAGGAAGTCATACTGGAACCTGTTTACTGGGTTAACATAGTCCCTCTGCCAGATAGGAGTCATACTGGAACCTGATTACTGGGTTAACATAGTCCCTCTGCCAGATAGGAGTCATACTGGAACCTGATTACTGGGTTAACATAGTCCCTCTGCCAGATAGAGGTCATGCTGGAACCTGATTACTGGGTTAACGTCCCTCTGCCAGATAGAGTCATACTGGAACCTGATTACTGGGTTAACATAGTCCCTCTGCCAGATAGGAAGTCATACTGGAACCTGATTACTGGGTTAACATAGCCCCTCTGCCAGATAGGAAGTCCTACTGGAACCTGATTACTGGGTTAACATAGTCCCTCTGCCAGATAGGAAGTCCTACTGGAACCTGATTACTGGGTTAACATAGTCCCTCTGCCAGATAGGAAGTCATACGGGAACCTGATTACTGGGTTAACATAGTCCCTCTGCCAGATAGGAAGTCATACGGAACCTGATTACTGGGTTAACATAGTTCCTCTGCCAGATAGGAAGTCATACTGGAACCTGATTACTGGGTTAACATAGTCCCTCTGCCAGATAGGAAGTCATACTGGAACCTGATTACTGGGTTAACATAGTCCCTCTGCCAGATAGGGAAGTCCCACTGGAACCTGATTACTGGGTTAACATGTCCCTCTGCCAGATAGGAAGTCCTACTGAACCTGATTACTGGGTTAACATAGTCCCTCTGCCAGATAGGAAGTCATACTGGAACCTGATTACTGGGTTAACATAGCCCCTCTGCCAGATAGGAAGTCCTACTGGAACCTGATTACTGGGTTAACATAGTCCCTCTGCCAGATAGGAAGTCCTACTGGAACCTGATTACTGGGTTAACATAGTCCCTCTGCCAGATAGGAAGTCATACTGGAACCTGATTACTGGGTTTAACATAGTCCCTCTGGGCCAGATAGGAAGTCATAATGAACCTGATTACTGGGTTAACATAGTCCCTCTGCCAGATAGGAAGTCATACTGGAACCTGATTACTGGGTTAACATAGTCCCTCTGCCAGATAGGAAGTCCTACTGGAACCTGATTACTGGGTTAACATAGTCCCTCTGCCAGATAGGAAGTCATACTGGAACCTGATTACTGGGTTAACATAGTCCCTCTGCCAGATAGGAAGTCATACTGGAACTTGATTACTGGGTTAACATAGTCCCTCTGCCAGATAGAACCTGATTACTGGGTTAACATAGTCCCTCTGCCAGATAGGAAGTCATACTGGAACCTGATTACTAGGTTAACATAGTCCCTCTGCCAGATGGAACCTGATTACTGGGTTAACATAGTCCCTCTGCCAGATGAACCTGATTACTGGGTTAACATAGTCCCTCTGCCAGATAGAACCTGATTACTGGGCCAACATAGTCCCTCTGCCAGATAGAACCTGATTACTGGGTTAACATAGTCCCTCTGCCAGATAGGAAGTCATACGGAACCTGATTACTAGGTTAACATAGTCCCTCTGCCAGATGGAACCTGATTACTGGGTTAACATAGTCCCTCTGCCAGATAGGAAGTCATGCGGAACCTGATTACTGGGTTAACATAGTCCCTCTGCCAGATAGGAAGTCCTACTGGAACCTGATTACTGGGTTAACATAGTCCCTCTGCCAGATAGGAAGTCATACTGGAACCTGATTACTGGGTTAACATAGCACCTCTGCCAGATAGGAAGTCATACTGGAACTGATTACTGGGTTAACATAGTCCCTCTGCCAGATAGGAGTCATACTGGAACCTGATTACTGGGTTAACATAGTCCCTCTGCCAGATAGGAAGTCCTACTGGAACCTGATTACTGGGTTAACATAGTTCCTCTGCCAGATAGGAAGTCATACTGGAACCTGATTACTGGGTTAACATAGTCCCTCTGCCAGATAGGAAGTCCTACTGGAACCTGATTCACTGAGTTAACATAGTCCCTCTGCCAGATAGGAAGTGCCACTGGAACTACAGTGCTGGGTTAACATAGCACCTCTGCCAGATAGGAAGTCATACTGGAACCTGTTGATTACTGGGTTAACATAGTCCCTCTGCCAGATAGGAAGTCATACTGGAACCTGATTACTGGGTTAACGCAGATCCCTCTGCCAGATAGGAAGTCCTACTGGAACCTGATTACTGGGTTAACATAGTCCCTCTGCCAGATAGGAAGTCATACTGGAACCTGATTACTGGGTTAACATAGCACCTCTGCCAGATAGGAAGTCATACTGGAACCTGATTACTGGGTTAACATAGTCCCTCTGCCAGATAGGAAGTCATACGGGAACCTGATTACTGGGTTAACATAGTCCCTCTGCCAGATGGAACCTGATTACTGGGTTAACATAGTCCCTCTGCCAGATAGGAAGTCATACTGGAACCTGATTACTGGGTTAACATAGTCCCTCTGCCAGATAGGAAGTCATACTGGAACCTGATTACTGGGTTAACATAGTCCCTCTGCCAGATAGGAAGTCATACTGGAACCTGATTACTGGGTTAACATAGTCCCTCTGCCAGATAGGAACACTGGAACCTGATTACTGGGTTAACATAGTCCCTCTGCCAGATAGGAAGTCATACTGGAACCTGATTACTGGGTTAACATAGTCCCTCTGCCAGATAGGAAGTCATACTGGAACCTGATTACTGGGTTAACATAGTCCCTCTGCCAGATAGGAAGTCATACTGGAACCTGATTACTGGGTTAACATAGTCCCTCTGCCAGATGGAACCTGATTACTGGGTTAACATAGTCCCTCTGCCAGATAGGAAGTCATACTGGAACCTGATTACTGGGTTAACATAGTCCCTCTGCCAGATAGGAAGTCATACTGGAACCTGATTACTGGGTTAACATAGTCCCTCTGCCAGATAGGAAGTCATACTGGAACCTGATTACTGGGTTAACATAGCCCCTCTGCCAGATAGGAAGTCATACTGGAACCTGATTACTGGGTTAACATAGTCGCCTCTGCCAGATAGGAAGTCATACTGGAACCTGATTACTGGGTTAACATAGTCCCTCTGCCAGATAGGAAGTCATACTGGAACCTGATTACTGGGTTAACATAGTCCCTCTGCCAGATAGGAAGTCATACTGGAACCTGATTACTGGGTTAACATAGTCCCTCTGCCAGATAGGAAGTCATACTGGAACCTGATTACTGGGTTAACATAGTCCCTCTGCCAGATAGGAAGTCATACTGGAACCTGATTACTGGGTTAACATAGTCCCTCTGCCAGATAGGAAGTCATACTGGAACCTGATTACTGGGTTAACATAGCCCTCTGCCAGATAGGAAGTCCTACTGGAACCTGATTACTGGGTTAACATAGTCCCTCTGCCAGATAGGAAGTCATACTGGAACCTGATTACTGGGTTAACATAGTCCCTCTGCCAGATGGAACCTGAGTTACTGGGTTAACATAGTCCCTCTGCCAGATGGAACCTGATTACTGGGTTAACATAGTCCCTCTGCCAGATGGAACCTGATTACTGAGTTAACATAGTCCCTCTGCCAGATAGGAAGTCATACTGGAACCTGATTACTGGGTTAACATAGTCCCTCTGCCAGATAGGAAGTCATACTGGAACCTGATTACTGGGTTAACATAGTCCCTCTGCCAGATAGGAAGTCATACGGGAACCTGATTACTGGGTTAACATAGTCCCTCTGCCAGATAGGAAGTCATACTGGAACCTGATTACTGGGTTAACATAGTCCCTCTGCCAGATAGGAAGTCATACTGGAACCTGATTACTGGGTTAACATAGTCCCTCTGCCAAATAGGAAGTCCTACTGGAACCTGTTTACTGGGTTAACATAGTCCCTCTGCCAGATAGGAAGTCATACGGGAACCTGATTACTGGGTTAACATAGTCCCTCTGCCAGATAGGAAGTCATACTGGAACCTGATTACTGGGTTAACATAGTCCCTCTGCCAGATAGGAAGTCATACTGGAACCTGTTTACTGGGTTAACATAGTCCCTCTGCCAGATAGGAAGTCATACTGGAACCTGTTTACTGGGTTAACATAGTCCCTCTGCCAGATAGGAAGTCATACTGGAACCTGATTACTGGGTTAACATAGCCCCTCTGCCAGATAGGAAGTCCTACTGGAACCTGATTACTGGGTTAACATAGTCCCTCTGCCAGATAGGAAGTCATACTGGAACCTGATTACTGGGTTAACATAGTCACTTCTGCCAGATAGGAAGTCATACGGGAACCTGATTACTGGGTTAACATAGTCCCTCTGCCAGATAGGAAGTCCTACTGGAACCTGATTACTGGGTTAACATAGTCCCTCTGCCAGATAGGAAGTCCTACTGGAACCTGATTACTGGGTTAACATAGTCCCTCTGCCAAATAGCGAGCCATAATGAGACGATGGCTGTCTAATTGTGTTAGTTTCGGTAAATCTCTCTCATTAAAGAGTCCTTTTGTTGTTGTCACACATTAGGGGTTTAGTCTGTTGGTTCAGGGGAAATGCAGTAGCCGTTCCTGAGCGATTCCACACCAGCAACCAACATTTTTGGTTGTAACTATATACTCTTCGAACACATCACATTTCCAGAGTGTTCTCTGGTACTTTTAACGATGTGACCCATTTTAATACATAGAAATTGGACAGGTCAACCCTCATTTAGGATGGTGTATTCAGCAAATCACCAGCGGAGGGAGTTTCCTTTGAGTTTTGAGGGAGTTTCCTTTGAGTTTTGAGGGAGTTTCCTTTGAGTTTTGAGGGAGTTTCCTATTCTCCCATTCACTGTGTTGGTGGTGCTCATTAAATACATCAGAACTTCAGGATTTAGCAGAGAGCCCAGTCTGGAAATCAGATGTACTTGTAGATTATATTGTTCTAAACATTTATGTCTTAAAGAGAACAACACCCAGAAGTGTCGTTTTGAGATTGTCAGGATTTGGCCAGGGTTGTTCCGGTTTTGGTCACTAGATGCCCCCATTGTGCTTTTTGACCTTTTTGCTTTCCCTTGATCCCCATTATTATTTGCACCTGTGCCTCGTTTTTCCTGATTGTATTTAAACCCTTAGTTTCCCTCAGTTCTTTGCTCTGTGTTTGTATGTTAGCACCCAGCCCTAGTATTCTGTGTACTCTTGTTGATCCCGGTGGACGCTCTTGTGGAATTCTGTTTTTGTTCTTGTTTATTTATTTTTGAGTATCTTTTGAGGCTTTTTATGCTTTACCTACCACCTTGTGGATTTACCTTTTTGTCTTGGAGGATTACCTTGTGGATTACCTTGTTCTTGTGGAATTCCTTTTGAGGTTGTGGAGTTACATGTTTTCCTGAAGGACTTCACTTTTTACTTTATTAAATACACCGTCTCAAGTACTGCTGTGTCTGCCTCATCTTCTGGGTTCTGCTGACTATTAGTGGCTCAGTTGGTTAAGTGACTGTTTCTCACTCCGGAGACCCAGGTTCGTAACTGGGTCCTGACAGTGATATTCATATTTTTAATATTGAATAAATGTATTTGAAAATGTGTATTTGATCATCTCCATATAGGATTATGAGGATTATAACTACATTACAGCCTGACCGATATGGCATTTTTGGGTTCGATACTGATTTTAGGGAGGCAAACGTTCCCCATTACCGATATGTGTATTTTTTTACACATTAGTTCTCGTAGCTAGCTGCGTTCTTCATCGACGCACGAGCCGAGTGATCCACTGCTAAGAGTTGTACTCTTGTTTTTTTACAGCTGGAATGTAAAACAGACCTTTATTTATTCATTTTTATTTTATTTTTATTTTTATTTTTTACAAATTGTACTTCAAAGAATTAACAGATACACAAAATTATTATTTATTATCTACATATTAAGATGAACATTATTTAACAACATTTTATTTGAGGTTTCCAAGATAACCACCGAAAAGCATCTATATCCTCTATAAATACAAAAAACATAAAAATACAAATCACTTGTTCAGTTTTCCTTCTTAGATACAACTTAAAGATGCAAATATTTATGGCAGTGGATCGGAATGCAGAAGTGTTTGCGCTAAAACACCACAAGCACAGTAATATACTAGACGGGTTGAATGAATTAAACTTTGTCTCAAATGTAAATCTGAAAAACGGCACTGTCCACGAGTTCACAAGCTATGCAGTGAAATGCAGTAACATGCAGTTCGTAATGTCACCACTAGATGGCATCATTTTTTATTTGTATTTGAGGAGAGTCCCTATAGTGCATTACAACCGTCAATGGTCATGTAAAGAAGCACTTTATGGGAACCTCACAATGAGGGCTTGTTACTGACATGCAAGCACTAGCTGCTCATTACAAAAACATGTTAACGTGATTGGGTAGCCTAGTGGTTAGAGCGTTGGACTAGTAACCGAAAGGTTGCAAGTTCGAATCCCAGAGCTGCCAAGGTACAAATCTGTCGTTCTGCCCCTGAACAGGCAGTTAACCCACTGTTCCTAGGCCGTCATTGAAAATAAGAATTTGTTCTTAACTGACTTGCCTAGTAAAATAAAGGTAGAAAAATATATACAGTACAGTATATATATTTCAACTGCAAATGGCATGCACTAATGACTGAAAATATTCATGCAGGAAAATGTTTGCAGCACTGGTTTTTAGTCATTTAGCTAGCTAGCTAACACTCTTACTTCATCATGAATTCAAGCACATGGTCTTAGTTTTGTATCAAGGATGAGTCAGTGTTCACTTTGGCGCCAGTCCGGTGTTTGCACATAAGTAGCACAGATCGCTAGCTAGCTAGGCTTATTACCTTACTGGCTAGATAGAGGCTGTCTACAATGACGGCGAGCTAGCCAGCTAACACTCTTACTTCATCATGAATTCAAGCACATGGCGCCAGTCACAGATCGCTAGCTAGCTAGGCTTATTACCTTACTGGTTATCTACAATGACGGTGAGCTAGCCAGCTAACGGTAACTAAGTGAACATGTGATGAGGATATGGCTGTTTTGTTTGGTGAAGTGTACTTTTGATTATTTCCAATACGCTGCCGATGGCTGTGGCAAACTACTCACCGTCAAACCACTCTCTCTCACGAAGTGACTCACGGGCTGAATGATGTTCACTGAGCAGCTCGTAGAGTACCTCAGTGTAACCATTGAACATTTCTAAAAAAATGACCACAAATGAGCAGACGTACAGTATTTGTTCATTCTATATCTGCGGAATAATTACCGATACAAATATTTCTGTGAAAGGCTAACGAGCAGCAAACTGTTCATTTAGCTAGTCAGTGTCTGGGAACCCTGAATTCCTGGTTGAATGGTTACAATGAGTTAATTTGCACTGGCAACATTTACAAAAACAAATTATATTATTTGATGCACACACTGCATTTTTTTCAGGTTCACAGTCAGATATAAGAAAACATGGGTGTTGAGGAGGGCAGGAGGAGAAGAGGAGAGGAGGAGAGAGGAGAAGAGGGCAGGAAGAGAGGAGGGTAGGAGAGAGAGGAGAGGACAGGAGGAAGGAGAGGACAGGAGGAGAGGAGGAGAGGAGGAGAGGAGAGGAGGAGAGGAGGGTAAGAGAGGGAGAGGACAGGACAGGAGGAGAAGAGGGAGGGTAGAGGAGGGAGGAGAGGAGGGAGGAGGAGGAGAGAGGGAGAGGACAGGGGGAGAAGAGGAGAGGGATGGCAGGAGAAGAGAGGAGGAGAGGAGGGCAGGAGAAGAGAGGAGAGGGAGGGCAGGGAGAAGAGAGG
>NW_027012022.1:0-21135 GCF_036934945.1 Oncorhynchus masou masou
TTGGCCAGGGTTGTCTGGTTTTGGTCACTAGATGCCCCCATTGTGCTTTTTGACCTTATGTTTTTTCCTTGTTCCCCATTATTATTTGCACCTGTGCCTGTTTCCCTGATTGTATTTAAACCCTTAGTTTCCCTCAGTTCTGTGCTCTGTGTTTGTATGTTAGCACCCAGCCCTAGTGTTCTGTGTATTCTTGTCGATTCCGGTGGATGCTCTTGTGGAATTCTGTTTTTGTTTTTGAGTATCTCTTGAGGCTTTTTGTGCTATTCCTACCACCTTTTGGATTTGCCATTTTTGTATTGAAGGACTTCTCCTTTTTACTTTATTAAATACACCGTCTTAAGTACTGCTGTGTCTGCCTCATCTTCTGGGTTCTGCTGACTATTCGTGGCTCAGTTGGTTAAGTGACTGTTTCTCACTCCGGAGACCCAGGTTCGTAACCGGGTCCTGACAGAAACACAGAGCCAAAATGAACCCAGAGGCAGCCAGTTCCCAGGACCTTTTTGCCATGCTGTCCCACCACCAGGAGACTGTCCAACGCCACGAAGCCGCCCTGGTTCAGCAAGAGGCCTTAATGGCTAGACATTCTCATCTTCTGTCGGAGATGCTGACTTCCATTAAGCAAATATCTGATCATCTTGCCCCGGCAACAGTTCCCGTCCCAGTACCTCAGATTCACGTACCCATGGCAGTTAACCCCCTGGCTGAACCTCGTCTTCCACCTCCCCAACGGTTCTCAGGTGATCCAAGTGCTTGTAAAGGGTTTCTCACCCAATGTCTCTCTCCTTGAGCTACAACCCCCGCTGTTTCCCACCGACCGGTCTAAGATCGCTTATATCATCACCCTGCTGTCGGAAAAGCCCTGGCCTGGGCTACTGCTGTGTGGGATGCCCATAGTTCCTGCTGTGCCAGCTACTCTGCCTTTGCTGAGGAATTCAAACGAGTGTTTCAAGGCCCAAGCAGTGGTTCTGACTCAGCCAAACAGCTCCTGACTCTCCACCAAGGCTGGCGCAGCGTGACGGACTATGCCATCCAGTTCCGCACGGTGGCAGCAGCAAGTGGCTGGAACAACGAGGCGCTCACGGTGTGCTTTCTGAAAGGCCTTTCCGACACTATCCAAGATGAACTGGCCACTGGGAACCACCGGACAATCTCGAGTCCCTGATCAAGTTGGCCTCACGCATTGACCAGCGTCTGAGAGAGAGAGAACTCAACCGTAGACCTCTAGCCCCTATCAGTCCCAGCTCCGAGTCCCCACCTTTATCCTCGCTGGCTCCATCGGAACCCATGCAGATTGGACGCATCTCCCAGGCTGAGAGAGACCGCCGGATGAGGGAGCGACGCTGTCTATATTGCGGCAAACCGGGCCATTTCCGTTCCACGTGTCCCGGGCTCCAGGGAAACGCTCTGTCCCGTACAGACCGGGGGGAACTGTAACGGGAAACATAACCTCCTCCCATCCGTCCAACTCCCGTCTGCTCATTCCAGTCACCCTCTCCTGGGACAACCACAAGCTTCACCTTCAAGCCTTGGTAGACTCTGGAGCCGCAGGTAACTTCATGGATGGTGTCTGGGCGAAGGAGAATGGCGTTCCCTCTGAACCTCTAAGTGAACCCATGAGGGTCACTACATTGGATGGAAGCCCTTTGGGATCTGGACTTGTCACTCATGTCACTACCTCCTTGCGACTTTCAGTTTCACAACACCAGGAATTGATGAACTTTCATTTGATCTCCTGTTCCGAGTTCCCCTCTCGTCCTTGGATACCCCTGGCTTCACAGCCATAACCCTCACATCGACTGGTCTGTGGGCACTATCAAGCAGTGGGGTCCTACGTGCCAAGCTACTTGTATTTTCCAGAATTCCCCGAGTTCTACTCCCGAGTCTTTAGAATCCATCGACCTGACCCGAGTTCCCGAGTGTTACCATGACCTCAAACTGGTGTTTAGCAAACAGAGGGCCACCATGCTACCACCCCATAGACCTTACGATTGCCCCATCGACCTGTTTCCGGGCACTTGCCCCCCAGGGGTCGGATCTTTTCCCTATCTCCACCCGAACGAGCTGCTATGGATACCTACATCAAGGACGCTCTGGAAGCAGGCCTCATGCGTCCATCCACCTCCCCCGGCGGGAGCAGGGTTTTTCTTTGTGGCCAAGAAAGACGGTGGATTACGTCCTTGCATCGACTACCGGGGACTCAATGCCATAACCGTCCGTAATACCCGCTACCCCTTATGGCCACAGCCTTCGAGCTGCTCCAGGAAGCAGTTGTTTTCACTAAGCTTGACCTGCGGAACGCATACCATCTTGTGCGGATCAGACCTGGTGACGAGTGGAAGACCGCTTCAACACGCCTACTGGTCACTATGAATACTTGGTGATGCCCTTCGGCCTGACCAACGCCCCAGCGGTGTTCCAAGCGCTCATAAACGATGTGCTTAGGGATATGCTTAACATATTTGTGTTCGTTTACTTGGATGACATCCTCATCTTTTCGAGCTCCCTTCAAGAACACACTAAGCATGTCAGACAAGTACTCAAACGCCTCCTGGACAGCCATCTGTACGTTAAGCCGGAAAATGTGAATTCCATTCATCCCGAGTACAATTCCTGGGATTTGTAGTGGAACCCGGTCGAGTCCAAATGGACCCCAGGAAGGTAGGGGCGGTAGCGGATTGGCCCACCCCCAAATCCGTTAAGGAAGTTCAGCGTTTCCTGGGCTTCACAAACTTTTACCGCAAGTTCATCAAGAACTTCAGCTTGGTGGCAGCCCTCTCTCAGCTTTAACCAAGGGTGGCAATGCAAGGTTTTTGTGGGGAAGAGAAGCTGAGACGGCCTTCCAAGGACTCAAGCAGCGCGTTCTCTTCTGCTCCCATCCTGATACTACCGACTACGGATGAACCATTTGTGGTGGAGGTAGACGCATCAGAGGTTGGTGTTGGAGCTGTCCTGTCTCAGAGGGGTGAAGACAAGAAGCTTCATCCGTGCGCTTTCTTCTCACACCGGCTTACCCCGACTGAGAGGAACTACGATGTGGGGGATCGTGAACTCCTAGCGGTTAAGATGGCATTGAAGGAATGGAGACACTGGCTCGAGGGGGCTTCTCACCCGTTTCAAGTGCTTACGGACCACAAAAATCTGGAGTATATCCAGCAGGCGAAGCGGTTGAACTCTAGACAAGCTAGATGGTCTCTTTTCTTCAATCGATTCCAGTTTATCCTCACCTATCGGCCCGGGTCGAAGAATCTCAAACCGGATGCCCTGTCCCGAGTCTACGCTCCTGCCATTCGAGATGACACGGACATGCCTGTCCTTCCTGCTGCTAAGATTGTGGCTCCGATCTCGTGGCAAGTTGAGGATACCGTGAGACGTGCCTGCTAGCGAACCGGACCCAAAGGAGGTCCTGCCAATCGGTTGTTTGTCCCCAAGGCAGTGAGGACTCAGGTCCTTCTGTGGGGGCACTCCTCTCGCCTCACCTGTCATCCAGGCGTAGGTCGCACCTTGGAGTTCATCCAGCGTAAGTTCTGGTGGCCTACCATAAGAGAAGACGTTGCCACTTTCGTCAATGCCTGTCCCGTGTGCTGCCAGGGCAAATCTTCTCACCTCCGCCCTCAAGGACTCCTTCACCCTTTACCTGTTCCCCACAGACCCTGGTCCCATATCTCATTGGACTTTATTACTGACTTCCTCCATCCCATGGCAATACTACTATCCTAGTCATAATCGACAGGTTTTCAAAGGCGGCCAGGTTCGTCCCTCTGACTAAGTTACCTTCTGCCAAGGAAACGGCTGAGTTGGTAATTAATCATGTGTTCCGAGTCTTCGGCATTCCTCAAGATATGGTTTCTGACAGAGGTCCCCAGTTCGCCTCAAGGTTTTGGAAGGCCTTCTGCCAACTCATGGGGGCTTCTGCCAGTCTATCTTCAGGGTACCATCCGGAGTCCAACGGCCAAACAGAGAGGATGAATCAAGAGCTGGAAACCACCCTCCGATGTATGACTCGTGACAACCCGTCCACATGGTCATCCTTATTGTTTGGGCCGAATACACGCACAACACCTTGCGCTCCTCCTCCACTGGTATGTCCCCGCACGAGTGTCAGTTTGGCTATGCTCCTCCATTGTTCCCGGACCAGGAGGCAGAAGTCAGAGTGCCTTCAGCCTTGAAGTTCGTCAGGCGCTGTCGGCTTATGTGGAGGAAGACCCGTCTTAATCTTATGCGTTCCTCACAGAGGTACCAACAACAAGCCAACAGACGTCGCCGTCCCGGGCCTACCCTGCGCCCCGGCCAGAGAGTCTGGCTCTCCACAAGAGACTTACCTCTACGGGTGGAGTCTCGCAAGCTGTCCCAAAATACATCGGTCCCTTCAAGGTTGCCAGGAGAGTTAACCCAGTTTCTTATCGCCTACACTTACCCAGATCCCTTAAGATTAATCCCACATTTCACATTTCATTGTTAAAACCTGTTTTCTCCCCTTGTCCCGGCAGACAGACCTCCCCTCCGCCTCGTGTCATTGGAGGCCAGCCGGGTCCATCGGATACTGGATTCCCGCCGGGTGCAGCGGTCCTGGCAGTATCTGGTGGACTGGGAAGGCTACGGTCCCGAGGAGCGCTCCTGGGTTCCTGCCAAAGACATCCTGGACCCTGACCTCATTCGTCAGTTCAGGGCCCTCCACCCTGAGAGAGCTGGTAGGAACGTCAGGAGCCGTTCCTAGGGGGATTCTGTCAGGATTTGGCCAGGGTTGTTCTGGGTTTTGGTCACTAGATGCCCCCATTGTGCTTTTTGACCTTATGTTTTTTCCTTGTTCCCCATTATTATTTGCACCTGTGCCTCGTTTTCCCTGATTGTATTTAAACCCTTAGTTTCCCTCAGTTCTGTGCTCTGTGTTTGTATGTTAGCACCCAGCCCTAGTGTTCTGTGTATTCTTGTCGATTCCGGTGGATGCTCTTGTGGAATTCTGTTTTTGTTTTTGAGTATCTCTTGAGGCTTTTTGTGCTATTCCTACCACCTTTTGGATTTGCCATTTTTGTATTGAAGGACTTCTCCTTTTTACTTTATTAAATACACCGTCTTAAGTACTGCTGTGTCTGCCTCATCTTCTGGGTTCTGCTGACTATTCGTGGCTCAGTTGGTTAAGTAACTGTTTCTCCTCCGGAGACCCAGGTTCGTAATCGGGTCCATGGTACCCTGTCTTTGCAAAGGTCCTTTTCGTCGCAATAAGCCCCGGCACAGGAGAACAGTGCCACCACACAGACAGACTCTGTTAGCCTCTGCCTGTTTCTAAAGCTTCTACTGAGTAGTTCCAGGTATTGATGGGTTGGTTCAGCAATACCTGGATGTACTATCAAAGACAGACAGAGGTTAGCAGTTGGCTGAAAATGTGCATGTCTGAGTTCCGACCCGTGGATCTGGGCCTGGATTGAATCAGATCAGCGTTAACCCCTGGTTAGCTGACAAACGCATTGTTTTTCGTTGATTTAGTTTAGGCGGTGTTGGGTGTAACTGCGCTAGAGCTGTCAAATCGGTGAGGGGTGGCTCTTTTGGCCAGCTTGACACCGATCCTTATATCTAACTGTGTTGAAGTTCAAAAAGAGAAAGGCTATACCAAATGAATGACACTCATATTCCAATCCTTTAACTAAATAAGAAGGACTCCTATCAGCCTAATCAAGGTGTAGATCACATTCCACATTCCAGTGTTAGGAACGTGTAACACGGCCTGTGACTCGGTACATGTGACTTGGTGATGTCTGCAACAGGTATAGCGACGGGAGCTGCTTGTGGATTAGACAGCTCCAATGCAGCTAGACCCACGAAAACTCCTAAACAAAAGCAATGACAAGATATGTGTTTGTCAGTTACTGTGGATTACCGGATTTGATTAAACCCTGAACCTGGTGTCAGGAGGGTTAGCTACAGTTCCACCTACATTGACTCATTTCAGTGTTGATTTTTAGCTATTTTTATTCTCCCTGCCATCTGTTTACAAAGAGAGTTGTTTTCATCAGCCCCAGACATTTATGACATTGGCGCTATAAGCTTGATTAGTGAGTTGCCTTTGTTTGTAAAATGTTTAAAAACTAGCTTACTGTAATTAGCTACTTTCAGCATTATCTTTGGGCTTCTCTTGATTATCATACCGCTGTCTTGTCTCTACTAGCTATTGGACTTTCAGATCTGCCATTTGCATTGACGTGTGTAGCCATTTCTATTGTTGCCATGGTATATAGATCTAACTCAGACATGAGAACCTACTTGACAATCTGTAGTTAATGTATCCTAAGTCGACACTGTAACGGTGTAAGGGTGCATAACTGGCGGCACTTTAACTGTTACATTCTAAACTCTGTGTAACTGTTACATTCTAAACTCTGTGTAACTGTTACATTCCAAACTCTGTGTAACTGTTACATTCTAAACTCTGTAACAGTTACATTCTAAACTCTGTGTAACTGTTACATTCTAAACTCTGTGTAACTGTTACATTCTAAACTCTGTAACTGTTACATTCTAAACTCTGTAACTGTTACATTCTAAACTCTGTGTAAGTGTTACCTTCTAAACAATGTGTAACTGTTACATTCTAAACTCTGTGTAACTGTTACATTCCAAACTCTGTGTAACCGTAACATTCTAAACTCTGTAACTGTTGCATTCTAAACCCTGTTTAACTGTTACATTCTAAACTCTGTAACTGTTACATTCTAAACTCTGTGTAACTGTTACATTCTAAACTCTGTAACTGTTACATTCTAAACTCTGTGTAACTGTTACATTCTAAACTCTGTGTAACTGTTACATTCTAAACTCTGTGTAACTGTTACATTCCAAACTCTGTGTAACTGTAACATTCTAAACTTTGTAACTGTTACATTCTAAACTCTGTAACTGTTACATTCTAAACTTTCTAACTGTTACATTCCAAACTCTGTGTAACTGTTACATTCTAAACTCGGTGTAACTGTTACCTTCTAAACTCTGTAACTGTTGCATTCTAAACCCTGTTTAACTGTTACATTCTAAACTCTGTGTAACTGTTACATTCTAAACTCTTAAACTGTTACATTCTAAACTCTGTAACTGTTACATTCTAAACTCTGTGTAACTGTTACATTCTAAACTCTGTGTAACTGTTACATTGTAAACTCTGTGTAACTGTTACATTCCAAACTCTGTGTGACTGTAAAATTCTAAACTATGTAACTGTAACATTCTAAACTCTGTAACTGTTACATTCTAAACTCTGTAACTGTTACATTCTAAACTCTGTGTAACTGTTACATTCCAAACTCTGTGTGACTGTAAAATTCTAAACTATGTAACTGTTACGTTCTAAACTCTGTGTAGCAGTTACATTCTAAACCCCTGTTTAACTGTTACATTCTAAACTCTGTGTAACTGTTACATTCTAAACTCTGTAACTGTTACATTCTAAATTCTTTAACTGTTACGTTCTAAACTCTGTGTAACTGTTACATTCTAAACTCTGTAACTGTTACAATCTAAACTCTGTAACTGTTACATTCTAAACTATGTAACTGTTACATTCTAAACTTTGTGTAACTGTTACATTCTAAACTCTGTAACTGTTACGTTTTGGTGTAACTCTTACATTCAAAACCCTGTTCAGCTGTTACATTCTAAACTATATATCTGTTACATTAAAAACTCTGTGTAAGTGTTACATTCTAAACTCTGTGTAACTGTTACATTCTAAACTCTGTGTAAGTGTTACGTTCTAAACTCTGTGTAACTGTTACATTCTAAACTCTGTGTAACTGTTACATTCTAAACTCTGTAACTGTTACATTCACAAACTCCCCAACTTGTTACATTCTAAACTCTAAGCTGCTTAACTGTTACATTCTAAACTCTGTGTAACTGTTACATTGTAAACTCTGTGTAACTGTTACATTCCAAACTCTGTGTGACTGTAAAATTCTAAACTATGTAACTGTTACGTTCTAAACTCTGTGTAACGGTTACATTCTAAACCCTGTTTAACTGTTACATTCCAAACTCAGTGTAACTGTAACATTCTAAACTCTGTAACTGTTACATTCTAAACTCTGTAACTGTTACATTCTAAACTCTGTGTAACTGTTACATTCCAAACTCTGTGTGACTGTAAAATTCTAAACTATGTAACTGTTACGTTCTAAACTCCTGTGTAAACGGTTACATTCTAAACCCTGTTTAACTGTACATTCTAAACTCTGTGTAACTGTTACATTCTAAACTCTGTAACTGTTACATTCTAAACTCTGTAACTGTTACATTCTAAACTCTGTAACTGTTACATTCTAAACTCTGTAACTGTTACAATCTAAACTCTGTAACTGTTACATTCTAAACTCTGTAACTGTTACATTCTAAACCCTGTTTAACTGTTACATTATAAACTCTGTGTAACTGTTACGTTCTAAACTCTGTGTTACTGTTATATTCTAAATCTCTGTATAACTGTTACATTCTAAACTCTATGTAACTGTTACATTCTAAAACATCTGTGTAACTGTTATATTCTAAACTCTTATAAGTGTTACAATCTAAACTATGTGACTGTTACATTCTAAACTCTGAAACTGTTACGTTCTAAACTCTGTAACTTTTACATTCTAAACTCTGTAACTGTCACATTCTAAACCCTGTTGCTTTGTTACATTATAAACTCTCTGTGTAACTGTTACGTTTCTAAACTCTGTGTTACTGTTATATTCTAATCTCTGTATAACTGTTACATTATAAACTCTATGTAACTGTTACGTTCTAAACTCTGTGTTACTGTTATATTCTAATCTCTGTATAACTGTTACATTCTAAACTCTGTGTAACTGTTACATTCTAAACTATGTAACTGTTACATCCTAAACTCTGAAACTGTTACATTCTAAACGCTGTAACTGTTACATTCTAAACTAACTGTTACATTCTAAACTCTGTAACTGTTACATTCTCTAACTGTTACATTCTAAACTCTGTGTACTGTTATATTCTAAACTCTGTAACTGTTACGTTCTAAACTCTGTGTAACGATTACATTCTAAACTCTGTGTAACTCTTACATTCTAAACTCTGTGTAACTGTTACATTCTAAACTCTGTAACTGTTCGTTCTAACTGTGTACGGTTACATTCTAAACTCTGTGTAACTGTTACATTCTAATCTACCTGTTACATTCTAAACTCTGTAACTGTTACATTCTAAACTCTGTGTAACTGTTACATTTAACTCTAACTGTTACATTCTAAACTCTGTTTAACTATTACATTCTAAACTCTGTAACTGTTATATTCTAAACTCCTGTGTAAGTGTTACATTCTAAACTCTAACTGTGTTCTAAAGTGTAACTCTTCTCAAACCTGTGTAACAGTTACATTCTAAACTCTGTATATGTTACATTCTAAACTCTAAGTGTTACATTCTACTCTGTGTAGTGTTACGTTCTAAACTCTGTGTAACAGTTGCATTTCTAAACTCTGTATAAGTGTTACAATCTAAACTATGTGTTACTGTTACATCTAAAACTCTGTGTAACTGTTACGTTCTAAACTCTGTGTTACTGTTACATTCTAAACCCTGTGTTACTGTTACATTCTAATCTCTGTATAACTGTTACATTCTAAACTCTGTGAACTATTTACATTCTAAACTATGTGACTGTTACATTCTAAACTCTGTGTAACTGTTACATTCTAAACTATGTGACTGTTACATTCTAAACTCTGAAACTGTTACATTCTAAACGCTGTAACTGTTACATTCTAAACTCTGTAACTGTTACATTCTAAACTCTGTAACTGTTACATTCTAATCTCTGTAACTGTTACATTCTAAACTCTGTGTAACTGTTATATTCTAAACTCTGTAACTGTTACGTTCTAAACTCTGTGTAACGATTACATTCTAAACTCTGTGTAACTGTTACATTCTAAACTCTGTGTAACTGTTACATTCTAAACTCTGTAACTGTTACGTTCTAAACTCTGTGTAACGGTTACATTCTAAACTCTGTGTAACTGTTACATTCTAATCTCTGCACCTGTTACATTCTAAACTCTGTAACTGTTACATTCTAAACTCTGTGTAACTGTTACATTCAGAACTCTGTAACTGTTACATTCAGAACTCTGTGTAACTGTTACATTCTAAACTCTGTGTAACTGTTACATTCTAACCCCTGCTTAACTGTTATATTCTAAACTCTGTGTAACTGTTACATTCTAAACTCTGTAACTGTTACGTTCTAAACTCGATTATAACTCTTACATTTCAAACCCTGTTTAACTATTACATTCTAAACTCTGTAACTGTTACATTCTAAACTCTGTGTAAGTGTTACGTTCTAAACTCTGTGTAACAGTTAAATTCTAAACTCTGTATAAGTGTTACAATCTAAACTATGTGTTACTGTTATATTCTAAACTCTGTGTAACTGGTACGTTCTAAACTCTGTGTAACTGTTACATTCTAAACGCTGTAACTGTTACATTCTAAACTCTGTAACTGTTACATTCTAAACTCTGTAACTGTTACGTTCTAAACCCTTTGTAACGGTTACATTCTAAACTCTGTGTAACTGTTACATTCTAAACTCTGTGTAACTGTTACATTCTAAACTCTGTAACTGTTACGTTCTAAAACTCTGTGTAACGGTTACATTCTAAACTCTGTGTAACTGTTACATTCAAATCTCTGCAACTGTTACATTCTAAACTCTGTAACTGTTACATTCTAACTCAGTGTAACTGTTACATTCAGAACTCTGTAACTGTTACATTCTAAACTCTGTGTAACTGTTACATTCTAAACTCTGTGTAACTGTTACATTCTAACCCCTGCTTAACTGTTATATTCTTAAAATCTGTGTAACTGTTACATTCTAAACTCTGTAACTGTTACGTTCTAAACTCGGGTAACTCTTACATTCAAACCCTGTTTAACTATTACATTCTAAACTCTGTAACTGTTACATTCTAAACTCTGGGTAAGTGTTACGTTCTAAACTCTGTGTAACAGTTACATTCTAAACTCTGTATAAGTGTTACAATCTAAACTATGTGTTACTGTTACATTCTAAACTCTGTGTAACTGGTACGTTCTAAACACTGTGTAACTGTTACATTCTAAACCCTGTTTAACTGTTACATTATAAACTCTGTGTAACTGTTACGTTCTAAACTCTGTGTAATGGTTACATTCTAAACCCTGTGTTACTGTTACATTCTAAACCCTGTGTAACTGTTACATTCTAAACTCTGTGTAACTGTTACATTCTAAACTCTGTGTTACTGTTATATTCTAATCTCTGTATAACTGTTACATTCTAAACTCTGTGTAACTGTTACATTCTAAACTATGTGACTGTTACATTCTAAACTCTGTGTAACTGTTACATTCTAAACTATGTGACTGTTACATTCTAAACTCTGAAACTGTTACATTCTAAACTCTGTGTAACTGTTACATTCTAAACGCTGTAACTGTTACATTCTAAACTCTGTAACTGTTACATTCTAAACTCTGTAACTGTTACATTCTAAACTCTGTAACTGTTACATTCTAAACTCTGTGTAACTGTTATATTCTAAACTCTGTAACTGTTACGTTCTAAACTCTGTGTAACAATTACATTCTAAACTCTGTGTAACTGTTACATTCTAAACTCTGTGTAACTGTTACATTCTAAACTCTGTAACTGTTACCTTCTAAACTCTGTGTAACTGTTATATTCTAAACTCTGTAACTGTTACGTTCTAAACTATGTGACTGTTACATTCTAAACTCTGAAACTGTTACATTCTAAATGCTGTAACTGTTACATTCTAAACTCTGTAACTGTTACATTCTAAACTCTGTAACTGTTACATTCTAATCTCTGTAAATGTTACATTCTAAACTCTGTGTAACTGTTATATTCTAAACTCTGTAAGTTACGTTCTAAACTCTGCTTAATTACATTCTAAACTGTTACATTCAGTAACTGTTACATTCTAAACTCTGTAACTGTTACATTCTTCTAAACTTTGTGTTACATTCTAAACTCTGTGTAACTGTTACATTCTAATCTCTGCACCTGTTACATTTAAACTGTTATATTCTAAACTCTGTGTAACTGTTACATTCTAAACTCTGTAACTGTTACATTCTAAACTCGTGTAACTCTTACATTCAAACCCTCTGTTTAACTGTTATATTCTAAACTCTGTAACTGTTACATTCTAAACTCTGTAACTGTTACGTTCTAAAACTCTGTGTAACAGTTAAATTCTAAACTCTGTATAAGTGTTACAATTAAACTATTACCGTTATATAAACTCTGTGTAACTGGTACAGTGGAAACTCTGTAACTGTTACATTCTAAACTAACTGTTACAATTTAAACTCTGTAACTGTTACATTCTAAACTCTGTAACTGTTACGTTCTAACCCTTGTAACGGTTACATTCTAAACTCTGTGTAACTGTTACATTCTAAACTGTGTAACTGTTACATTCTAAACTGTAACTGTTATAAGTGTTACATTCAATCTGTGTAACTGTTACATTATGCAACTGTTACATTTAAACTCTGTAACTGTTACATTCTAAACTCAGTGTAACTCTTCAGAACTCTGTAACTGTTACGTTCTAAACTCTGTGTAACTGTTACATTCTAAACTCTGTGTAACTGTTACATTCTAACCCCTGCTTAACTGTTATATTCTAAAATCTGTGTAACTGTTACATTCTAAACTCTAACTGTTACGCTCTAAACTGTGTAACTCTTACATTCAAACCCTGTTTAACTATTACATTCTAAACTCTGTAACTGTTACACTAAACTCTGGGTAAGTGTTATTCTAAACAGTTACATTCTAAACTCTGTATAAGTGTTACAATCTAAACTATGTGTTACTGTTACATTCTAAACTCTGTGTAACATTCTAAACACTGTGTAACTGTTACATTCTAAACCCTGTTTAACTGTTACATTATAAACTCTGTGACTGTTACATTCTAAACTCTGGTTACATTCTAAACCCTGTGTTACTGTTACATTCTAAACCTGTGTAACTGTTACATTCTAAACTCTGTAACTGTTACATTCTAAACTCTGTGTTACTGTTATATTCTAATCTCTGTATAACTGTTACATTCTAAACTCTGTGTAACTACATTCTAAACTATGTGATATTCTAAACTCTGTATGTGACTGTTACATTCTAAACTCTGAAACTGTTACATTCTAAACTCTGTGTAATTACATCTCTAAACGCTGTAACTGTTACATTCTAAAATATTCTAAACTCTGTAACTGTTACATTCTAAACTCTGTAACTGTTACATTCTAAACTCTGTGTAACTCTAAACTAACTGTTGTAACTGTGTAACAATTACATTCTAAACTCTGTGTAACTGTTACATTCTCTGTGTAACTGTTACATTCTAAACTCTGTAACTGTTACCTTCTAAACTCTGTGTAACTGTTATATTCTAAACTCTGTAACTGTTACGTTCTAAACTATGTGCACTGTTACATTCTAAACTCTGAAACTGTTACTCTAAATGTGTAACTGTTACATTCTAAACTCTGTAACTGTTACATTCTAAAGTAACTGTTACATTCTAATCTCTGTAACTGTTACATTCTAACTCTGTGTAACTGTTATATTAACTGTTGCATTCAAACTCTGTAACTGTTACATTCTAACCTGCTTAACTGTTATATTCTAACGACATTCTAAACTCTGTAACTGTTACGTTCTAAACTCGTGTAACTCTTATTCATTCTAAATTCTAAACTCTGTAACTGTTACATTCTAAACTCTGTGTAAGTGTTACGTTCTAAACTCTGTTAACGTTACATTCTAAACTCTGTTAAGTGTTACAATCTAAACTATGTGTTACTGTTATATTCTAAACTCTGTGTAACTGGTACGTTCTAAACTGCACTGTGTAACTGTTACATTCTAAACTCTGTGTAACTGTTACATTCTAAACTCGGTGTAACTCACACATTCAAAGGAACTCTGTAACTGTTACATTCTAAACGCTGTAACTGTTACATTCTAAACTCTGTAACCTCTGTAACTGCTTAACGGTTACATGTTATATTCTAAACTCTGTGTAACTGTTACATTCTAAACTCTGTAACTGTTACATTCTAAACTCAGTGTAACTGTTACATTCAAACCCTGTTTAAACTCTATTACATTCTAAACTCTGTAACTGTTACATTCTTCTAAACTAAAATCTGTGTAACAGTGTTGTAACTGTTACGTTCAAACTCTGTGTAAACTCTGTAACTGTTACATTCTACGTTCTAAACTCTGTGTAACAGTTACATTCTAAACTCTGTATAAGTGTTACAATCTAAACTATGTGTTACTGTTATACTCTGTTACTGGTACATTAAACACTGTGTAACTGTGCATTCTAAACCCTGTTCTTTGTTGCATTATAAACTCTGTGTAACTGTTACGTTCTAAACTCTGTGTAAACTAAACCCTGTGTTACTGTTACATTCTAAACCCTGTAACTGTTACATTCTAAACTCTGTGTAAATGTTACATTCTAAACTCTGTGTTACTGTTATATTCTAATCTCTGTATAACTGTTACATTCTAAACTCTGTGTAACTGTTACATTCTAAACTATGTGACTGTTACATTCTAAACTCTGTGTAACTGTTACATTCTAAACTATGTGACTTTCTGAAACTGTTACATTCTAAACTCTGTGTAACTGTTACATTCTAAACGCTGTAACTGTTACATTCTAAACTCTGTAACTGTTACATTCTAAACTCTGTAACTGTTACATTCTAATCTCTGTAACTGTTACATTCTAAACTCTGTGTAACTGTTATATTCTAAACTCTGTAACTGTTACGTTCTAAGCTCTGGCAACAATTTACAAAACTCTGTGTTACAACTGTGATTACATTCTAAACTCTGTGTAACTGTTACATTCTAAACTCTCTGTGTAACTGTTACATTCTAAAGCTCTGAAACTGTAACTAAATGTTACTGTTACATTCTAAACTCTGTAACTGTTACATTCTAAGCTCTTAGCTGTTAATTCTAATCTGTAACTGTTACATTCTAAACTCTGTTACATTCTAAATCTCTGCACCTGTTACATTCTAAACTCTGTGTAACTGTTACATTCTAAACTCTATTAGTTCTAACTGTTATACATTCAGAACTCATTCTAATCTCTGCTATTGCATTCTAAACTCCAGTAACTGTTACATTCTAAAGAACTCATTGTGTAACTGTTACATTCTAAACTCTGTGTAACTGTTACAGTTAACCCTGCTTAACTGTTATATTCTAAGCTCTGTGTAACTATTTGCATTCTGAGCTACAAGCTGTGGTTCTAAACTCAATTATGCTCTTACATTCAAACCCTGTTTAGCTAATGCATTAAAACTCTGTAGCTGTTACATTCTAAACTCTCTGTGTAAGTATTTACATTCTAAACTCTGTGTGGTGTTACGTTCTATAAGCTCTGTGTAACAGTTGCATTCTAAACTCTGTATAGGTGTTACAATTAAACTATGTGTTACTGTTGTAATTATAAACTCTGTGTAACTATTCACGTTCTAAACTCTGTTCTGTTGTTCTAAACCCTGTAACTGTTACATTCTAAACTCTGTAACTGTTACATTCTAAACTTCTATTACTGTTATATTCTAATCTCTGTATAACTGTTACATTCTAAACTCTGTGTAACTGTTACATTCTAAACTATGTGACTGTTACATTCTAAACTCTGTGTAACTGTTACATTCTAAACTATGTGACTGTTACATTCTAAACTCTGAAACTGTTACATTCTAAACGCTGTAACTGTTACATTCTAAACTCTGTAACTGTTACATTCTAAACTCTGTAACTGTTACATTCTAATCTCTGTAACTGTTACATTCTAAACTCTGTGTAACTGTTATATTCTAAACTCTGTAACTGTTACGTTCTAAACTCTGTGTAACGATTACATTCTAAACTCTGTGTAACTGTTACATTCTAAACTCTGTGTAACTGTTACATTCTAAACTCTGTAACTGTTACGTTCTAAACTCTGTGTAACGGTTACATTCTAAACTCTGTGTAACTGTTACATTCTAATCTCTGCACCTGTTACATTCTAAACTCTGTAACTGTTACATTCTAAACTCTGTGTAACTGTTATTTCAGAACTCTGTAACTGTTACATTCAGAACTCTGTGTAACTGTTACATTCTAAACTCTGTGTAACTGTTACATTCTAACCCCTGCTTAACTGTTATATTCTAAACTCTGTGTAACTGTTACATTCTAAACTCTGTAACTGTTACGTTCTAAACTCGGTGTAACTCTTACATTCAAACCCTGTTTAACTATTACATTCTAAACTCTGTAACTGTTACATTCTAAACTCTGTGTAAGTGTTACGTTCTAAACTCTGTGTAACAGTTACATTCTAAACTCTGTATAAGTGTTACAATCTAAACTATGTGTTACTGTTATATTCTAAACTCTGTGTAACTGGTACGTTCTAAACTCTGTGTAACTGTTACATTCTAAACTCTGTGTAACTGTTACATTCAGAACTCTGTAACTGTTACATTCTAAACTCTGTGTAACTGTTACATTCTAAACTCTGTGTAACTGTTACATTCTAACCCCTGCTTAACTGTTATATTCTAAACTCTATGTAACTGTTACATTCTAAACTCTGTAACTGTTACGTTCTAAACTCGGTGTAACTCTTACATTCAAACCCTGTTTAACTATTACATTCTAAACTCTGTAACTGTTACATTCTAAACTCTGTGTAAGTGTTACGTTCTAAACTCTGTGTAACAGTTAAATTCTAAACTCTGTATAAGTGTTACAATCTAAACTATGTGTTACTGTTATATTCTAAACTCTGTGTAACTGGTACGTTCTAAACTCTGTGTAACTGTTACATTCTAAACGCTGTAACTGTTACATTCTAAACTCTGTAACTGTTACATTCTAAACTCTGTAACTGTTACGTTCTAAACCCTTTGTAACGGTTACATTCTAAACTCTGTGTAACTGTTACATTCTAAACTCTGTGTAACTGTTACATTCTAAACTCTGTAACTGTTACGTTCTAAACTCTGTGTAACGGTTACATTCTAAACTCTGTGTAACTGTTACATTCAAATCTCTGCAACTGTTACATTCTAAACTCTGTAACTGTTACATTCTAAACTCAGTGTAACTGTTACATTCAGAACTCTGTAACTGTTACATTCTAAACTCTGTGTAACTGTTACATTCTAAACTCTGTGTAACTGTTACATTCTAACCCCTGCTTAACTGTTATATTCTAAACTCTGTGTAACTGTTACATTCTAAACTCTGTAACTGTTACGTTCTAAACTCGGTGTAACTCTTACATTCAAACCCTGTCTAACTATTACATTCTAAACTCTGTAACTGTTACATTCTAAACTCAGTGTAACTGTTACATTCAGAACTCTGTAACTGTTACATTCTAAACTCTGTGTAACTGTTACATTCTAAACTCTGTGTAACTGTTACATTCTAACCCCTGCTTAACTGTTATATTCTAAACTCTGTGTAACTGTTACATTCTAAACTCTGTAACTGTTACGTTCTAAACTCGGTGTAACTCTTACATTCAAACCCTGTTTAACTATTACATTCTAAACTCTGTAACTGTTACATTCTAAACTCTGGGTAAGTGTTACGTTCTAAACTCTGTGTAACAGTTACATTCTAAACTCTGTATAAGTGTTACAATCTAAACTATGTGTTACTGTTACATTCTAAACTCTGTGTAACTGGTACGTTCTAAACACTGTGTAACTGTTACATTCTAAACCCTGTTTAACTGTTACATTATAAACTCTGTGTAACTGTTACGTTCTAAACTCTGTGTAATGGTTACATTCTAAACCCTGTGTTACTGTTACATTCTAAACCCTGTGTAACTGTTACATTCTAAACTCTGTGTAACTGTTACATTCTAAACTCTGTGTTACTGTTATATTCTAATCTCTGTATAACTGTTACATTCTAAACTCTGTGTAACTGTTACATTCTAAACTATGTGACTGTTACATTCTAAACTCTGTGTAACTGTTACATTCTAAACTATGTGACTGTTACATTCTAAACTCTGAAACTGTTACATTCTAAACTCTGTGTAACTGTTACATTCTAAACGCTGTAACTGTTACATTCTAAACTCTGTAACTGTTACATTCTAAACTCTGTAACTGTTACATTCTAAACTCTGTAACTGTTACATTCTAAACTCTGTGTAACTGTTATATTCTAAACTCTGTAACTGTTACGTTCTAAACTCTGTGTAACAATTACATTCTAAACTCTGTGTAACTGTTACATTCTAAACTCTGTGTAACTGTTACATTCTAAACTCTGTAACTGTTACCTTCTAAACTCTGTGTAACGGTTACATTCTAAACTCTGTGTAACTGTAACATTCTAATCTCTGCACCTGTTACATTCTAAACCCTGTGTAACTGTTACATTCTAAACTCTGTGTAACTGTTACATTCAAAACTCTGTGTAACTGTTACATTCAGAACTCTGTAACTGTTACGTTCTAAACTCGGTGTAACTCTTACATTCAAACCCTGTTTAACTATTACATTCTAAACTCTGTAACTGTTACATTCTAAACTCTGTGTAAGTGTTACGTTCTAAACTCTGTGTAACAGTTACATTCTAAACTCTGTATAAGTGTTACAATCTAAACTATGTGTTACTGTTACATTCTAAACTCTGTGTAACTGAGTAATTCTAAACACTGTGTAACTGTTACATTCTAAACCCTGTTTAACTGTTACATTATAAACTCTGTGTAACTGTTACGTTCTAAACTCTGTGTAATGGTTACATTCTAAACCCTGTGTTACTGTTACATTCTAAACCCTGTGTAACTGTTACATTCTAAACTCTATTAACTTTATTTACATTCTAAACTCTGTGTTACTGTTATATTCTAATCTCTGTATAACTGTTACATTCTAAACTCTGTGTAACTGTTACATTCTAAACTATGTGACTGTTACATTCTAAACTCTGTGTAACTGTTACATTCTAAACTATGTGACTGTTACATTCTAAACTCTGAAACTGTTACATTCTAAACTCTGTGTAACTGTTACATTCTAAACGCTGTAACTGTTACATTCTAAACTCTGTAACTGTTACATTCTAAACTCTGTAACTGTTACATTCTAAACTCTGTGTAACTGTTATATTCTAAACTCTGTAACTGTTACGTTCTAAACTCTGTGTAACAATTACATTCTAAACTCTCTGTAACTGTTACATTCTAAACTCTGTGTAACTGTTACATTCTAAACTCTGTAACTGTTACCTTCTAAACTCTGTGTAACGGTTACATTCTAAACTCTGTGTAACTGTAACATTCTAATCTCTGCACCTGTTACATTCTAAACCCTGTGTAACTGTTACATTCTAAACTCTGTGTAACTGTTACATTCAAAATTCATTCAGAACTCTGCTGTCTGTGTAACGGTGTAACTCTTACATTCAGAACTCTGTAACTGTTACATTCTAAACTCTGTGTAAGTGTTACGTTCTAAACTCTGTGTAACAGTTACATTCTAAACTCTGTAACTGTTACATTCTAAACTCTGTAACTGTTACATTCTAAACTCTGTGTAACTGTTACATTCTAAACCCTGTTTAACTGTTACATTATAAACTCTGTGTAACACGTTCTAAACTCTGTGTAATGGTTACATTTAAACCCTGTGTTACTGTTACATTCTAAACTCTCTGTAACTGTTACATTCTAAACTCTGTGTAACTGTTACATTCTAAACTCTGTTAACTGTTACCTTCTAAACTTCTAAACTCTGTAACTGTTACCTTCTAAACTCTGTGTAACGGTTACATTCTAAACTCTGTGTAACTGTAACATTCTAAACTATGTGACTGTTACATTCTAAACTCTGTGTAACTGTTACATTCTAAACTATGTGACTGTTACATTCTAAACTCTGAAACTGTTACATTCTAAACTCTGTGTAACTGTTACATTCTAAACGCTGTAACTGTTACATTCTAAACTCTGTAACTGTTACATTCTAAACTCTGTAACTGTTACATTCTAAACTCTGTAACTGTTACATTCTAAACTCTGTGTAACTGTTATATTCTAAACTCTGTAACTGTTACGTTCTAAACTCTGTGTAACAATTACATTCTAAACTCTGTGTAACTGTTACATTCTAAACTCTGTGTAACTGTTACATTCTAAACTCTGTAACTGTTACCTTCTAAACTCTGTGTAACGGTTACATTCTAAACTCTGTGTAACTGTAACATTCTAATCTCTGCACCTGTTACATTCTAAACCCTGTGTAACTGTTACATTCTAAACTCTGTGTAACTGTTACATTCAAAACTCTGTGTAACTGTTACATTCAGAACTCTGTAACTGTTACGTTCTAAACTCGGTGTAACTCTTACATTCAAACCCTGTTTAACTATTACATTCTAAACTCTGTAACTGTTACATTATAAACTCTGTGTAAGTGTTACGTTCTAAACTCTGTGTAACAGTTACATTCTAAACTCTGTATAAGTGTTACAATCTAAACTATGTGTTACTGTTACATTCTAAACTCTGTGTAACTGGTACGTTCTAAACACTGTGTAACTGTTACATTCTAAACCCTGTTTAACTGTTACATTATAAACTCTGTGTAACTGTTACGTTCTAAACTCTGTGTAATGGTTACATTCTAAACCCTGTGTTACTGTTACATTCTAAACCCTGTGTAACTGTTACATTCTAAACTCTGTGTAACTGTTACATTCTAAACTCTGTGTTACTGTTATATTCTAATCTCTGTATAACTGTTACATTCTAAACTCTGTGTAACTGTTACATTCTAAACTATGTGACTGTTACATTCTAAACTCTGTGTAACTGTTACATTCTAAACTATGTGACTGTTACATTCTAAACTCTGAAACTGTTACATTCTAAACTCTGTGTAACTGTTACATTCTAAACGCTGTAACTGTTACATTCTAAACTCTGTAACTGTTACATTCTAAACTCTGTAACTGTTACATTCTAAACTCTGTAACTGTTACATTCTAAA
>NW_027012023.1:0-21131 GCF_036934945.1 Oncorhynchus masou masou
GTGTAGAGACAGACAGACACATGCCAAAGTTCTAGCTAGGCTACTAAAATGTTGCATCGAGCATCTGTTTTTAAATGTTGCCAATAAATAGCAAAAAACACCATGCAAAAGAGAAACAGGTAGGCCCTATTACAGCAACATTAGAGCAGGTAGGCCCTATTACAGCAACATTAGAGCAGGTAGGCCCTATTACAGCAACATTAGAGCAGGTAGGCCCTATTACAGCAACATTAGAGCAGGTAGGCCCTATTATAGCAACGTTAGAGCAGGTAGCCCCTATTACAGCAACATTAGAGCAGGTAGGCCCTATTACAGCAACATTAGAGCAGGGTAGGCCCTATTACAGCAACATTAGAGCAGGTAGGCCCTATTACAGCAACATTAGAGCAGGTAGGCCCTATTACAGCAACATTAGAGCAGGTAGGCCCTATTACAGCAACATTAGAGCAGGTAGGCCCTATTACAGCAACATTAGAGCAGGTAGGCCCTATTACAGCAACATTAGAGCAGTAGCCGAGGCTGCCTACTTAACTACAAGACAGTTTGAGTGCACCATACAGCAACGCATTCAACGCACCGATGATCCATGAAGTAAAAAAACAACAAAAAACAAACATGTTTTAAGTTTAAATGTTACAACAACATTGTTGTCTGGCCTGCAAATTATTTTACCCCCCCCAATATAGCCTGTCCGCTGATTGAGTTTGACACCCCTGGGCTAGCGTATCTATTTATGGTACTAGCTATTTACTTAGCTAAAAACATGGGAGCCTAACATTAGCTAGCTAGCTAGTTAGCCGCTGCGAGGATGTCATGTCATAGGAGAAGTTTGTAAGTGAATGACTTTTTCCACTCATGTCGTTTTTCGTTGACTACAGCTAGAGATGCTGCAGGTGCCATTTGGTTAGCTAGCAAGAAATGTGAATCGCTTTGCTAACGTGCTATGTGGAACTTCAATGACTGATATCCACAGTTAGCATCTCTTAGTCGTCAATCATATGTATTTGGCATCGATCAAAATGGGTGGGCGGGGCAGGCAGGGTCCCCATTCAGTTGTCAAAACGTGGGTTGGGACCAGCATGCATTGCCAGGCAAGCTGCAGAAGGACGAGCAGGCTACCAAATCCTCCATCGTTTATCAGGGCAATTTTGATGGCCAACGAGTTGAAAACGTTTGCGAGGGATTATCTAAACACTCCCTCGTTAAATTTGAGCACATCTCGCTCTGGCTAACACTAGTTGTTGATTATGTGTACAACTGAGGGGGAGAGAGCCTACCATTTCGTGGTTGTTTGATCAATAGGAAAGTTCCCAAATGTAAGAGGACTCCCGTGGTGTTGACATATTTGCAGACATTCATTCAGGTTATATTTTGTGGCTTTTGGTGAATGCGTTCCAATGACCTAAAGTCACGCTGTTGCTACTTCCTGTAAACACACAGTCCAGTTCATAGTGAATGATGACAGGCCCTACTGCCTGGAAACACACAGTCCAGTTCATAGTGAATGATGACAGGCCCTACTGCCTGTAAACACACAGTCCAGTTCATAGTGAATGATGACAGGCCCTACTGCCTGTAAACACACAGTCCAGTTCATAGTGAATGATGACAGGCCCTACTGCCTGTAAACACAGTCCAGTTCATAGTGAATGATGACAGGCCCTACTGCCTGTAAACACAGTCCAGTTCATAGTGAATGATGACAGGCCCTACTGCCTGGAAACACACAGTCCAGTTCATAGTGAATGATGACAGGCCCTACTGCCTGTAAACACACAGTCCAGTTCATAGTGAATGATGACAGGCCCTACTGCCTGTAAACACACAGTCCAGTTCAAAGTGAATGATGACAGGCCCTACTGCCTGTAAACACACAGTCCAGATCAAAGTGAATGATGGCAGGCCCTACTGCCTGTAAACACACAGTCCAGTTCATAGTGAATGATAACAGGCCCTACTGCCTGTAAACACACAGTCCAGTTCATAGTGAATGATGACAGGCCCTACTGCCTGTAAACACACAGTCCAGTTCATAGTGAATGATGACAGGCCCTACTGTCTGTAAACACACTGTCCAGTTCATAGTGAATGATGACAGGCCCTACTGCCTGTAAACACACAGTCCAGTGCATAGTGAATGATGACAGGCCCTGCTGCCTGGAAACACACAGTCCAGTTCATAGTGAATGATGACAGGCCCTACTGCCTGTAAACACACAGTCCAGTTCATAGTGAATGATGACAGGCCCTACTGCCTGGAAACACACAGTCCAGTTCAAAGTGAATGATGACAGGCCCTGCTGCCTGGAAACACACAGTCCAGTTCAAAGTTTCTATCTCAAAGCCATCAGACTTTTAAACAGCCACCACTAACATTGAGTGGCTGCTGCCAACATACTGACTCAACTCCAGCCACTTTAATAATGGAAAAATTGATGTAAAAAATGTATCACTAGCCACTTTAAACAATGCCACTTTATATAATGTTTACATACCCTACATTACTCATCTCATATGTATAAACTGTACTCTATACCATCTACTGCATCTTGCCTATGCCGTTCTGTACCATCACTCATTCATATATTTTTATGTACATATTCTTTATCCCCTTACACTGTGTATAAGACAGTAGTTTAGGAATTGTTAGTTAGATTACTTGTTGGTTATTACTGCGTTGTCGGAACTAGAAGCACAAGCATTTCACTACACTCGCATTAACATCTGCTAACCATGTGTATGTGACGAATACAATGTGATTTGAAAGTGAATGATGTCAGGCCTGTGTGGCAAATTACTTATTTGCATATGACATTGATATGAAACAGAGGGTAAATATTTGGGATGGGGCTGCCCCCTAGGCTCTGGGCAAGTATTCTAGACCCAGGAAGAAAGAGAGCATTTCCACGTGTGGCACGGTCCCATCATATGACGACAGTTAACATCGAGATGCAACATTAACTGAGGGGGGAAGAGGCTGGAACTCTACATGTAAACTAGAGTGTAGAGGCGGCAGGGTAGCCTAGTGGTTAGAGTGTAGAGGCGGCAGGGTAGCCTAGTGGTTAGAGTGTAGAGGCGGCAGGGTAGCCTAGTGGTTAGAGTGTAGAGGCGGCAGGGTAGCCTAGTGGTTAGAGTGTAGAGGTGGTAGGTAGCCTAGTGGTTAGAGTGTAGAGGAGGCAGGTAGCCTAGTGGTTAGAGTGTAGAGGAGGCAGGGTAGTCTAGTGGTTAGAGTGTAGAGGCGGCAGGGTAGCCTAGTGGTTAGAGTGTAGAGGAGGCAGGGTAGCCTAGTGGTTAGAGTGTAGAGGAGGCAGGTAGCCTAGTGGTTAGAGTGTAGAGGCGGCAGGGTAGCCTAGTGGTTAGAGTGTAGAGGCGGCAGGGTAGCCTAGTGGTTAGAGTGTAGAGGCGGCAGTGTAGCCTAGTGGTTGCAGTGTAGAGGCGGCAGGGTAGCCTAGTGGTTAGAGTGTAGAGGCGGCAGGGTAGCCTAGTGGTTAGAGTGTAGAGGAGGCAGGTAGCCTAGTGGTTAGAGTGTAGAGGAGGCAGGTAGCCTAGTGGTTAGAGTGTAGAGGAGGCAGGTAGCCTAGTGGTTAGAGTGTAGAGGAGGCAGGGTAGTCTAGTGGTTAGAGTGTAGAGGAGGCTGGTAGCCTAGTGGTTAGAGTGTAGAGGAGGCTGGTAGCCTTGTGGTTAGAGTGTAGAGGAGGCAGGTAGCCTAGTGGTTAGAGTGTAGAGGCGGCAGGTAGCCTAGTGGTTAGAGTGTAGAGGAGGCAGGTAGCCTAGTGGTTAGAGTGTAGAGGCGGCAGGGTAGTCTAGTGGTTAGAGTGTAGAGGAGGCAGGTAGCCTAGTGGTTAGAGTGTAGAGGAGGCAGGTAGCCTAGTGGTTAGAGTGTAGAGGAGGCAGGTAGCCTAGTGGTTAGAGTGTAGAGGAGGCTGGTAGCCTAGTGGTTAGAGTGTAGAGGCGGCAGGGTAGCCTAGTGGTTAGAGTGTAGAGGAGGCAGGTAGTCTAGTGGTTAGAGTGTAGAGGAGGCTGGTAGCCTAGTGGTTAGAGTGTAGAGGAGGCAGGTAGTCTAGTGGTTAGAGTGTAGAGGAGGCTGGTAGCCTAGTGGTTAGAGTGTAGAGGAGGCTGGTAGCCTAGTGGTTAGAGTGTAGAGGCGGCAGGGTAGCCTAGTGGTTAGAGTGTAGAGGCGGCAGGGTAGCCTAGTGGTTAGAGCGTTGGACTAGTAACCAAAAGGTTGCAAGTTCGAATCCCCGAGCTGACAAGGTACAAATCTGTCGTTCTGCCCCTGAACAGGCAGTTAACCCACTGTTCCTAGGCCGTCATTGAAAATAAGAATTTGTTCTTAACTGACTTGCCTAGTAAAATAAAGGTAAAATAAATTAAAACATGTTAACCCACTGGTATGGATTCAACAGTCACCTGGTCCTGAGACTTTAAATCACATGTATTTATATATATAAAGTACATCAGCTGATATTTCAAAGTGCTGTACAGAAACCCAGCCTAAAACACCAAACAGCAAGCAATGCAGGTGTAGAAGCACGGTGGCTAGGAAAAACTCCCTAGAAAGGCCAAAACCTAGGAAGAAACCTAGAGAGGAACCAGGCTATGTGGGGTGGCCTGTCCTCTTCTGGCTGTGCCGGGTAGAGAGGAACCAGGCTATGTGGGGTGGCCAGTCCTCTTCTGGCTGTGCCGGGTAGAGAGGAACCAGGCTATGAGGGGTGGCCAGTCCTCTTCTGGCTGTGCCGGGTAGAGAGGAACCAGGCTATGTGGGGTGGCCAGTCCTCTTCTGGCTGTGTCGGGTAGAGAGGAACCAGGCTATGTGGGGTAAAGAGGAACCAGGCTATGTGGGGTGGCCTGTCCTCTTCTGGAATGTAAATGTAAACCCACTGCTTGTTCGAGGTCCCAAGAAACAAAGAGATCTTCTGTTGAATTAATCTTGATGGTTGTACAGTCGTCTCAAATAAAAAACTGAAGGACCTCTGCGTTCCTCTGGACCCTGATCTCTCTTTTGACGAACAAGACTGTTTCAAGGACAGCTTTTTCCCCCCATCTACGTATCATTGCAAAAATCCGTAACTTTCTGTCCAAAAATTATGCAGAAAAATTAATCCATGCTTTTGTTACTTCTAGGTTAGACTACTGCAATGCTCTACTTTCCGGCTACCCGGGTAAAGCACTAAATAAACTTCAGTTAGTGCTAAATACGGCTGCTAGAATCCTGACTAGAACCACAACATTTGATCATATTACTCCAGTGATAGCCTCCCTACACTGGCTTCCTGTTAAGGCAAGGTCTGATTTCAAGGTTTTACTGCGAACCTACAAAACATTACATGAGCCTGCTCCTACCTATCTATCCGATTTGGTCCTGCTGTACATACCTACACATAAACTACGGTCACAAGACGCAGGGCTCCTAATTGGCCCTAGAATTTCTAAGCAAACAGCTGGAGGCAGGGCTTTCTCCTGTAGAGCTCCATTTTTATGGAATGGTCTGCCTACCCATGTGAGAGACGCAGACTCGGTCTCAACCTTTAAGTCTTTATTGAAGACTCATCTCGTCAGTGGGTCATATGATTGAGTGTAGTCTGGCCCAGGAGTGGGAAGGTGAACGGAAAGGCTCTGGAGCAACGAACCACCCTTGCTGTCTCTGCCTGGCCGGTTCCCCTCTTTCCACTAGGATTCTCTGCCTCTAACCTTATTACAGGGGCTGAGTCACTGGCTTACTGGTGCTCTTTCATGCCGTCCCAAGGAGGGGTGCGTCACTTGAGTGGGTTGAGTCACTGACGTGATCTTCCTGTCTGGGTTGGCGCCCCCCCTTGGGTTGTGCCGTGGCGGAGATCTTTGTGGGCTATACCCGGCCTTGTCTCAGGATGGTAAGTTGGTGGTTGAAGATATCCCTCTAGTGGTGTGGGGGCTGTGCTTTGGCAAAGTGGGTGGGGTTATATCCTTCCTGTTTGGCCCTGTCCGGGGGTATTATCGGATGGGGCCACAGTGTCTCCTGACCCCTCCTGTTTCAGCCTCCAGTATTTATGCTGCAGAAGTTTATGTGTCGGGGGGCTAGGGTCAGTTTGTTATATCTGGAGTACTTCTCCTGTCTTATCTGGTGTCCTGTGTGAATTTAAGTATGCTCTCTCTAATTCTCTCTTTCTTTCTCTCTCTTGGAGGACCTGAGCCCTAGGACCATGCCCCAGGACTACCTGACATGATGACTCCTTGCTGTCCCCAGTCCACCTGGCCGTGCTGTTGCTCCAGTTTCAACTGTTCTGCCTGCGGCTATGGAATCCTGACCTGTTCACCAGACGTGCTACCTGTCCCAGACCTGCTGTTTTCAACTCTCTAGAGACAGCAGGAGCGGTAGAGATACTCTGAATGATCGGCTATGAAAAGCCAACTGACATTTACTCCTGAGGTGCTGACTTGCTGCACCCTCGACAACTACTGTGATTATTATTATTTAATTATTATCATTTATGAACATTTGAACATCTTGGCCATGTTCTGGCCATGTTCTGTTATACTCTCAACCCGGCACAGCCAGAAGAGGACTGGCCACCCCTCAGCCTGGTTCCTCTCTATGTTTCTTCCTAGGTTTTGGCCTTTCTCTGGAGTTTTTCCTAGCTACCGTGCTTCTACACCTGCATTGCTTGCTGTTTGGGGTTTTAGGCTGGGTTTCTGTACAGCACTTTGAGATATGAGCTGATGTAAGAAGGGCTTTATAAATACATGTGATTTGGTATGGATTCAACAGTCACCTAGTCCTGTACACTGTCTGACATCAGTCGATGATAGGACTTAGACAAGTTGTAAATGCAACAAGTTTTGATATGGAATCATACAAGACCATTCACAGCTTTTCCCCCAAAATGCATGGTTTGTTTACATATATTTTAGAGGCTATTTCTACAGAAAACCTGCATAAACTGTATTTATAATGATATGGCAATATTGTAGGTTGACAGTAATTCTAATAACATCATACTTCTAATATAGTACACCATACTTCTAATATAGTACATCATACTTCTAATATAGTACATCATACTTCTAATATAGTACATCATAATATCATAATATACTTCTAATATAGTACATCATACTTCTAATATAGTACACTGTACTTCTAATGTAGTACATCATACTTCTAATATAGTACTTCTAATATAGAACCTCATACTTCTAATATAGTACTTCTAATATAGTACATCATACTTCTAATATAGTACTTCTAATATGGTACTTCTAATATAGAACCTCATACTTCTAATATAGTACTTCTAATATAGTACACCATACTTCTAATATAGAACACCATACTTCTAATATAGTACCTTTTACTTCTAATATAGTACACCATGCTTCTAATATAGAACATCATACTTCTAATATAGAACACCATACTTCTAATATAGAACATCATACTTCTAATATAGTACTTCTACTATAGACCATACTTCTAATATAGAACATCATACTTATAATATAGTACTTCTACTATAGATCATACTTCTAATATAGAACATCATACTTATAATATAGTACTTCTACTATAGATCATACTTCTAATATAGAACATCATACTTCTAATATAGTACTTCTACTATAGATCATACTTATAATATAGTACTTCTACTATAGATCATACTTCTAATATAGAACATCATACTTATAATATAGTACTTCTACTATAGATCATACTTCTAATATAGAACATCATACTTCTAATATAGTACTTCTACTATAGATCATACTTATAATATAGTACTTCTACTATAGATCATACTTCTAATATAGTACTTCTACTATAGATCATACTTCTAATATAGAACATCATACTTATAATATAGTACTTCTACTATAGATCATACTTATAATATAGAACAACATACTTATAAAATAGTACTTCTACTATAGATCATACTTCTAATATAGTACATCATACTTATAATATAGTACTTCTACTATAGATCATACTTCTAATATAGATCATACTTCTAATATAGTACTTCTACTATAGATCATACTTCTAATATAGAACATACTTATAATATAGTACTTCTACTATAGATCATACTTCTAATATAGAACATCATACTTATAATATAGTACTTCTACTATAGAACATACTTCTAATATAGAACATCATACTTATAATATAGTACTTCTACTATAGATCATACTTCTAATATAGAACATCATACTTATAATATAGTACTTCTACTATAGAACATACTTCTAATATAGTACTTCTAATATAGTACTTCTAATATAGTACTTCTAATATAGTACTTCTAATATAGAACATCATACTTCTAATATAGTACTTCTAATATAGAACATCATACTTCTAATATAGTACTTCTAATATAGTACTTCTAATATAGAACATACTTCTAATATAGAACACCATACTTCTAATATAGAACATCATACTTCTAATATAGTACTTCTAATATAGAACATCATACTTCTAATATAGTACTTCTAATATAGTACTTCTAATATAGAACATACTTCTAATATAGAACATCATACTTCTAATATAGTACTTCTACTATAGATCATACTTCTAATATAGATCATACTTCTAATATAGATCATACTTCTAATATAGAACATCATACTTATAATATAGTACTTCTAATATAGTACTTCTAATATAGTACTTCTAATATAGTACTTCTAATATAGTACTTCTAATATAGAACATCATACTTCTAATATAGTACTTCTAATATAGTACTTCTAATATAGTACTTCTAATATAGAACATCATACTTCTAATATAGTACTTCTAATATAGATCATACTTCTAATATAGTACTTCTAATATAGTACTTCTAATATAGTACTTCTAATATAGAACATCATACTTCTAATATAGTACTTCTAATATAGTACTTCTAATATAGTACTTCTAATATAGTACTTCTAATATAGAACATCATACTTCTAATATAGTACTTCTAATATAGATCATACTTCTAATATAGTACTTCTAATATAGATCATACTTCTAATATAGAAACCATACTTCTAATATAGAACACCATACTTCTAATATAGAACACCATACTTCTAATATAGAACACCATACTTCTAATATAGAACACCATCCTTCTAATATAGAACACCATACTTCTAATATAGAACACCATACTTCTAATATAGAACACCATACTTCTAATATAGTACCTTTTACTTCTAATATAGTACACCATGCTTCTAATATAGAACATCATACTTCTAATATAGAACACCATACTTCTAATATAGAACATCATGCTTCTAATATAGTACTTCTAATATAGTACTTCTACTATAGACCATACTTCTAATATAGAACATCATACTTCTAATATAGTACTTCTACTATAGATCATACTTATAATATAGAACATCATACTTATAATATAGTACTTCTACTATAGATCATACTTCTAATATAGAACATCATACTTCTAATATAGTACTTCTACTATAGATCATACTTATAATATAGTACTTCTACTATAGATCATACTTCTAATATAGAACATCATACTTCTAATATAGTACTTCTACTATAGATCATACTTATAATATAGTACTTCTACTATAGATCATACTTCTAATATAGTACTTCTACTATAGATCATACTTCTAATATAGAACATCATACTTATAATATAGTACTTCTACTATAGATCATACTTATAATATAGAACAACATACTTATAAAATAGTACTTCTACTATAGATCATACTTCTAATATAGTACATCATACTTATAATATAGTACTTCTACTATAGATCATACTTCTACTATAGATCATACTTCTAATATAGATCATACTTCTAATATAGTACTTCTACTATAGATCATACTTCTAATATAGAACAACATACTTATAATATAGTACTTCTACTATAGATCATACTTCTAATATAGAACATCATACTTATAATATAGTACTTCTACTATAGAACATACTTCTAATATAGAACATCATACTTATAATATAGTACTTCTACTATAGATCATACTTCTAATATAGAACATCATACTTATAATATAGTACTTCTACTATAGAACATACTTCTAATATAGTACTTCTAATATAGTACTTCTAATATAGTACTTCTAATATAGTACTTCTAATATAGAACATCATACTTCTAATATAGTACTTCTAATATAGAACATCATACTTCTAATATAGTACTTCTAATATAGTACTTCTAATATAGAACATACTTCTAATATAGAACACCATACTTCTAATATAGAACATCATACTTCTAATATAGTACTTCTAATATAGAACATCATACTTCTAATATAGTACTTCTAATATAGTACTTCTAATATAGAACATACTTCTAATATAGAACATCATACTTCTAATATAGTACTTCTACTATAGATCATACTTCTAATATAGATCATACTTCTAATATAGATCATACTTCTAATATAGAACATCATACTTCTAATATAGATCATACTTCTAATATAGTACTTCTAATATAGTACTTCTAATATAGTACTTCTAATATAGAACATCATACTTCTAATATAGTACTTCTAATATAGATCATACTTCTAATATAGAAACCATACTTCTAATATAGAACACCATACTTCTAATATAGAACACCATACTTCTAATATAGAACACCATACTTCTAATATAGAACACCATACTTCTAATATAGAACATCATACTTATAATATAGTACTTCTACTATAGATCATACTTCTAATATAGAACATCATACTTATAATATAGTACTTCTACTATAGAACATACTTCTAATATAGTACTTCTAATATAGTACTTCTAATATAGTACTTCTAATATAGTACTTCTAATATAGTACTTCTAATATAGAACATCATACTTCTAATATAGTACTTCTAATATAGAACATCATACTTCTAATATAGTACTTCTAATATAGTACTTCTAATATAGAACATACTTCTAATATAGAACACCATACTTCTAATATAGAACATCATACTTCTAATATAGTACTTCTAATATAGAACATCATACTTCTAATATAGTACTTCTAATATAGTACTTCTAATATAGAACATACTTCTAATATAGAACATCATACTTCTAATATAGTACTTCTACTATAGATCATACTTCTAATATAGATATACTTCTAATATAGATCATACTTCTAATATAGAACATCATACTTATAATATAGATCATACTTACTAATATAGTACTTCTAATATAGTACTTCTAATATAGTACTTCTAATATAGATCATACTTCTAATATAGTACTTCTAATATAGATCATACTTCTAATATAGAAACCATACTTCTAATATAGAACACCATACTTCTAATATAGAACACCATACTTCTAATATAGAACACCATACTTCTAATATAGAACACCATACTTCTAATATAGAACACCATACTTCTAATATAGAACACCATACTTCTAATATAGAACACCATACTTCTAATATAGTACCTTTTACTTCTAATATAGTACACCATGCTTCTAATATAGAACATCATACTTCTAATATAGAACACCATACTTCTAATATAGAACATCATGCTTCTAATATAGTACTTCTAATATAGTACTTCTACTATAGACCATACTTCTAATATAGAACATCATACTTATAATATAGTACTTCTACTATAGATCATACTTCTAATATAGAACATCATACTTATAATATAGTACTTCTACTATAGATCATACTTCTAATATAGAACATCATACTTCTAATATAGTACTTCTACTATAGATCATACTTATAATATAGTACTTCTACTATAGATCATACTTCTAATATAGAACATCATACTTATAATATAGTACTTCTACTATAGATCATACTTCTAATATAGTACTTCTAATATAGATCATACTTCTAATATAGTACTTCTACTATAGATCATACTTCTAATATAGAACATCATACTTATAATATAGTACTTCTACTATAGATCATACTTATAATATAGAACAACATACTTATAAAATAGTACTTCTACTATAGATCATACTTCTAATATAGTACATCATACTTATAATATAGTACTTCTACTATAGATCATACTTCTACTATAGATCATACTTCTAATATAGATCATACTTCTAATATAGTACTTCTACTATAGATCATACTTCTAATATAGAACAACATACTTATAATATAGTACTTCTACTATAGATCATACTTCTAATATAGAACATCATACTTATAATATAGTACTTCTACTATAGAACATACTTCTAATATAGAACATCATACTTCTAATATAGTACTTCTACTATAGATCATACTTCTAATATAGAACATCATACTTCTAATATAGTACTTCTACTATAGAACATACTTCTAATATAGTACTTCTACTATAGTACTTCTAATATAGTACTTCTAATATAGTACTTCTAATATAGTACTTCTAATATAGAACATCATACTTCTAATATAGTACTTCTAATATAGAACATCATACTTCTAATATAGTACTTCTAATATAGTACTTCTAATATAGAACATACTTCTAATATAGAACACCATACTTCTAATATAGAACATCATACTTCTAATATAGTACTTCTAATATAGAACATCATACTTCTAATATAGTACTTCTAATATATAGTACTTCTAATATAGAACATACTTCTAATATAGAACATCATACTTCTAATATAGTACTTCTACTATAGATCATACTTCTAATATAGATCATACTTCTAATATAGATCATACTTCTAATATAGAACATCATACTTATAATATAGTACTTCTAATATAGTACTTCTAATATAGTACTTCTAATATAGAACATCATACTTATAATATAGTACTTCTAATATAGTACTTCTAATATAGTACTTCTAATATAGTACTTCTAATATAGTACTTCTAATATAGTACTTCTACTATAGAACATCATACTTCTAATATAGTACTTCTAATATAGATCATACTTCTAATATAGTACTTCTAATATAGAACATCATACTTCTAATATAGTACTTCTAATATAGAACATCATACTTCTAATATAGTACTTCTAATATAGTACTTCTAATATAGAACATACTTCTAATATAGAGCCCATACTTCTAATATAGAACATCATACTTCTAATATAGTACTTCTAATATAGAACATCATACTTCTAATATAGTACTTCTAATATAGTACTTCTAATATAGACATACTTCTAATATAGAACTCATACTTCTAATATAGTACTTCTACTATAGATCATACTTCTAATATAGATCATACTTCTAATATAGATCATACTTCTAATATAGAACATCATACTTATAATATAGTACTTCTAATATAGTACTTCTAATATAGTACTTCTACTATAGTACTTCTAATATAGTACTTCTAATATAGAACATCATACTTCATAATATAGTACTTCTAATATAGTACTTCTAATATAGTACTTCTATATATAGTACTCTAATATAGTACTTCTAATATAGTACTTATACTATAGAACATCATACTTCTAATATAGTACTTCTAATATAGATCATACTTCTAATATAGTACTTCTAATATAGATCATACTTCTAATATAGAACACCATACTTCTAATATAGAACACCATACTTCTAATATAGAACACCATACTTCTAATATAGAACATCACACTTCTATTTTAATAAAGTAAAATCAGGATCATGCCTCTGCCATTCATTCCAAGGAGACGTTCCAATTGGATTCCTCCCTGACCAATATGGCTACCAATTTCACCCATTCTGGAACTATTCATGACGTAGGGTTTATGCCTGTCTGTCTTTAGCCTGTCTGTCTTTCTGTCTATGACTATAGCCTGTCTGTCTGTGACTATAGCCTGTTTGTCTGTGACTATAGCCTGTCTGTCTTTCTGTCTGTGACTATAGCCTTCCTGTCCTTCTGTCGGTGACCATAGCCTGTCTGTCTGTCTGTCTGTGACTATAGCCTGTCTTTCTGTGACTATAGCCTGTCTGTCTGTCTGTCGGTCTGTCTGTGACTGTAGTCTGTCTGTCTGTCTGTGACTATAGCCTGTCTGTCTGTCTGTGACTATAGCCTGTCTGTGACCATAGCCTGCCTGTCTGTGACCATAGCCTGCCTGTCTGTAACCATAGCCTGCCTGTCTGTGACCATAGCCTGTCTGTCTGTAACCATAGCCTGCCTGTCTGTGACCATAGCCTGTCTGTCTGTGACCATAGCCTGCCTGTCTGTGACCATAGCCTGCCTGTCTGTGACTCATAGCCTGTCTGTGTCTGTGACTATAGCCTGTCTGTCTGTGAAGCCTGTCTGTCTGTCTGTGACTATAGCCTGTCTGTCTTTCTGTCTGTGACTATAGCCTTCCTGTCCTTCTGTCGGTGACCATAGCCTGTCTGTCTGTCTGTGACCATAGCCTGTCTGTCTGTCTGTGACTATAGCCTGTCTTTCAGTCTGTGACTATAGCCTGTCTTTCTGTCTGTGACTATAGCCTGTCTTTCTGTCTGTGACTATAGCCTGTCTGTCTGTGACTATAGCCTGTCTGTCTGTGACTATAGCCTGTCTGTCTTTCTGTCTGTGACTATAGCCTTCCTGTCCTTCTGTCGGTGACCATAGCCTGTCTGTCTGTGACTATAGCCTGTCTTTCTGTGACTATAGCCTGTCTGTCTGTCTGCTGGTCTGTCTGTGACTGTAGTCTGTCTGTCTGTCTGTGTGACTGTAGTCTGTCTGTCTGTCTGTCTGTCTGTCTGTCTGTGACTATAGCCTGTCTGTGACCATAGCCTGCCTGTCTGTGACCATAGCCTGCCTGTCTGTAACCATAGCCTGCCTGTCTGTAACCATAGCCTGCCTGTCTGTGACCATAGCCTGCCTGTCTGTCTGTGGCCATAGCCTGCCTGTCTGTCTGTGGCCATAGCCTGTCTGTCTGTGACTATAGCCTGTCTGTCTGTGGCCATAGCCTCTCTGTCTGTGACTATAGCCTGTCTGTCTGTGACTATAGCCTTCATGTCCTTCTGTCGGTGACCATAGCCTGTCTGTCTGTCTGTGACTATAGCCTGTCTTTCTGTCTGTGACTATAGCCTGTCTTTCTGTCGGTGACCATAGCCTGTCTGTCTGTCTGTCTGTGACTATAGCCTGCCTGTCTTTCTGTGACCACAGCCCGTGCCTGTCTGTGACTACAGCCTGTCTGTCTGTGACTATAGCCTATACTGCTGCGTATTTAATGTGAAGAGCGTCTGTCTAAAGCCTCTTGGAAGAGGAGGATCACTGGTGGCGTCAAGGCGTCGCTAAGGAGAGGGATGACAACATCTCTCTCAAAGACATCAGGCTGTGCAGTTATGTCCCGCTACCGTGGCAACACGTTGCCAGAGAACCGCCCACGTCGCCGATACAAGAACAGAGCTAGGAGAGCTTTTGTTGCCGTTTCTGGATGGTTCTCAAGGTAACCCAGGATACACATAACACAGTTTCACTCTCTTGAACTACCTGTTATGTTTCTCTAAAACACCCGCTAACAGATAGCAGCAGCAGCAGCACTCTCCCTCTCCTGTGTAACCCCTCGTCTACAGATCTGAGCTAACAGATCTTAATCCACATAGTGTACTGTAGCAGAGCAGGGAGGGAGGGAGCGGAGAGGGGTGGGGGGAGAGGGAGGAAAGGAGGTGAGGGAAGAGAGGAGAGAGGAGGGAGGGGAAAGAGGAGGAGAGAGAGGGAGGAGGGGAAAGAGGAGAGTGAGGGAGGGGAGGGGAAAGAGGAGAGTGAGGAGGAGGGGAAAGAGGGAGAGTGAGGAGGAGGGGAAAGAGGAGAGAGAGGAGGAGGGGAAAGAGAGAAAGTGAGGAGGAGGGGGAAAGAGGAAAGTGAGGAGGAGGGGAAAGAGGAGAGTGGGAGGGGAGGAGGGGAAAGAGGAGAGTGGGGAGGAGGGGAAAGAGGAGAGTGGGGAGGAGGGGAAAGAGGAGAGTGAGGAGGAGGGAGAGGAGGAGGAGGGGAAGAGGAGGAGGGGGGGAAAGAGGAGAGAGAGGAGGAGGGGGAAAGAGGGAGAGAGAGGAGGAGGGGAAAGAGGAGAGAGAGGAGGAGGGGAAAGAGGAGAGAGAGGAGGAGGGAAGAGAGAGAGAGAGGAGGAGGGGAAAGAGGGAGAGAGAGGAGGAGGGGAAAAGAGGAGAGTGAGGAGGAGGGGAAAGAGGAGAGTGAGGAGGAGGGGAAGAGGAGAGTGGAGGAGGAGGGGGGAAAGAGGAGAGTGAGGAGGAGGGGAAAGAGGAGAGAGAGGAGGAGGGAGGGAGAGTGAGGAGGAGGGGGGAAAGAGGAGAGTGAGGAGGGAGGGGGAAAGAGGAGAGAGGAGGGAGGGGGAAGAGGAGAGAGAGGAGGAGGGGGAGAGGAGGAGAGTGAGGGAGGAGGGAAAGGAGGAGAGTGAGGGAGGAGGGGAAAGAGAGAGAGTGAGGGAGGGAGGGAAGGGAGGGAGAGGAGGAGAGGGGGAGAGAGGAGAGTGAGGAGAAGGGGGAAAGGGGAGAGTAGAGTAGGGAGGGAGAGGAGAGGAGGGAAGGGGAAAGAGTGAGAGGAGGGAAGGGGGAAAGAGGGAGAGTGAGGAGGAGGGGAAAGAGAGAGAGAGAGGAGGAGGGGGAAAGAGGGAGAGGAGGAGAAGGGGGAAAGAGGAGAGGTGAGGGAGAAGGGGGAAAGAGGGAGAGGGAGGAGAAGGGGGAAAGAGGAGAGTGAGGAGGAGGGGGAAAGAGGAGAGTGAGGAGGAGGGGGAAAGAGGAGAGTGAGGAGGGAGGGGAAAGAGGAGAGTGAGGGAGGGGGAAAGAGGAGATTGGGGAGGAGGGAAAAGAGGAGATTGGGGAGGAGGGGGAAAGAGGAGAGTGAGGAGGAGGGGAAAGACAGAGGAGAGCAGGAAAGGGATGGAGGAGAGGAGGGTTGGGAGGGAGAGAGGAGGTTGGGAGGGAGGAGGGTTGGGAGGGGGGTCATTTAGCAGATGCTCTTATCCAGAGAGACAGTCGTGAGTGCATGTATGCTGTACTGGTCCCCGGTGGGAATCGAACCTCACAACTCTGGTGTTGCAAGCACCATGCTCTACCAATACACACACTATTGTGTGGGAGAGATGGTAACTATAACCATATAGGTGAGACCAGAGACAGAGCGGGGCCTAGGGAATGTGTACACACACACACACCGAGACACCAACGAAAACATGTCAACATCCTCCCACAGGCTTTTACACATGTCACCGATGATGACATGAATGCCCAAACACAGGCTGACATATACAATTGCAGTCTGTACACACACACACACACACACACACTTTTGTGGAGACAAAGAGACGGAGGGTCCTGGAACCAATCATTAACACCCCCTCTTCAATTTGTGAAACGTTAAATTACTTGTGACTGTGTCCAATTTCATCCAAAGCTCGAGACCTCTGTCTCCTCTCACTCTGTCTCCCTCTCTCTCTCTGTCTCTCTCTCTCTCTCTGTCTCCTCTCTCTCGTCTCTCCGTCTCCTCTCTCTTATCTTGCTCTCCCTTTCTCCTCTCCCTTTGTCTCCCTCTCTCTATCTTGCTCTCCCTTTCTCTCTCTCTCTGTCTCCTCTCTCTATCTTGCTCTCCCTTCTCCCTCTCTCTGTCTCCTCTCTCTATCTTGCTCTCCCTTTCTCCTCTCTCTGTCTCCTCTCTCTATCTTGCTCTCCCTTTCTCCTCTCTCTAACCCTCTCTCCATCTTTCTCTCTGTCAACCTTTCCATCATATCCCTCCCCTTTAACCGAGGCGTTCACCCACCACTGGAAATTCCCCCAGAAGTAGCACAACGGGGTTGATCATCCCTGGGGTCGCTCCTCGTTTCAGCCCGCTACGGCTAGCGACCGACATGTGTGGCTGCTTCGCGTGATGTATTGTTGTCTCTACCTTCTTGCCCTTTGCTCTGTTGTCTGTGCCCAATAACGTGCCATATGTGTTTGTGCTGCTGCTACCATGTTATTGCCATGTGTTGCTGCCATGCTGTTGTCATGTGTTGCTGCCATGTTGTGCTGCTGCTACCATGTTATTGCCATGTGTTGCTGCCATGCTGTTGTCATGTGTTGCTGCCATGTTGTGCTGCTGCTACCATGTTATTGCCATGTGTTGCTGCCATGCTGTTGTCATGTTGCTGCCATGTTGTGCTGCTGCTGCCATGCTGTTGTCATGTGTTGCTGCCATGTTGTGCTGCTGCTGCCATGTTGTGCTTCTTGCTACCATGTTATTGTCATGTGTTGCTACCATGTTGTGTTGCTGCCATGCTGTTGTCATGTGTTGCTGCCATGTTGTGCTGCTGCTGCCATGTTATTGTCATGTGTTGCTGCCTTGCTGTGTCTCGGTTGTCGTGATGTGTTTGTCCTGTATGTTTGTTTATTTTTAATTCCAGGCCCCCGTCCCCCACAGGAGGCCGTCGTTGTTAAAATAAGTATTTGTTCTTAAACTGACGTGCAAATAAAAGGTTAAAAGAAAACATTTAATATGAATAACAAATACACTGGAGGGGGCTGTGGTCCAAACTAGGGCAGCAGAATAAAGAGGCTGGTGCTTGGGATGCTGCAGCCGAGGTTAATGAAGGGTAGTTTATCTGCACCATTAGTCAAAATGACAGAGTGCCTCATGCAAAAGGTGAAGGTTTATACTGTAGAGCTCTGCGTGTGCGTGTGTGTGCGTGTGCGTGTGTGTGTGCGCGTGCGTGTGGTAGATGTTGAGGAAGAAGAATTGGCCCCAGATGAATTGAATATACAGAGAATGAGAACATTCTAACAGCCAGGTAGTCTGCTATATATCTGCCTCCCCTCAGAGCATCCCTCCCCAAAACTACCCCCACCCATCTCCCTCCAAACATCCCTCCCCCAAACTACCCCCACCCATCTCCCCTCCAAACATCCCTCCCCCAAAACAACCCCCCACCCATCTCACTCAAACATCCCTCCCCCAAACTACCCCCCACCCATCTCCCTCCACTAGGGTAGCCTAGTGGTTAGAGCGTTGGACTAGTAACCGGAAGGTTGCAAGTTCAAACCCGACGGGTCAAGATACAAATCTGTTGTTCTGCCCCTGAACAGGCAGTTAACCCACTGTTCCCAGGCCGTCATTGTAAATAAAATTTGTTCTTAACTGACTTGCCAAGTTAAATAAAGGTAAAATAAAAAAAATCCCTCCCCAAAACTAACCCCCCCACCCCATCTCCTCAAACATCCCTCCCCCAAACTACCCCCCACCCATCTCCCTCCAAACATCCCTCCCCCAAACTTCCCTCAAACATCCCTCCCCCAAACTACCCCCCACCCATCTCCCTCCAAACATCCCTCCCCCAAACTTCCCTCCAAACATCCCTCCCCAAACTACCCTCCCCACCCATCTCCTCCAAAGCATCCCTCCCCCAAACTACCCCCCACCCATCTCCCTCCAAACATCCCTCCCCAAACTACCCCCCACCCATCTCCCTTTTGACTTTGCCTCCCATATCTCACCTCATTTGCTCACATCGTATATAGACTTGTTTATACTGTATTATTGACTGTATGTTTGTTTTTGCTCCATGTGTAACTCTGTGTCGTTGTATCGTCGAACTGCTTTGCTTTATCTTGGCCAGGTCGCTAATTGTAAATGAGAACTTGTTCTCAACTTGCCTACCTGGTTAAATAAATAAAAGGTGAAATAAATAAATAAATAAAAACATCCCTCCCCCAAACTACCCCCACCCATCTCCTCCAGACATCCCTCCCCAAACTACCCCCACCCATCTCCTCCAAACATCCCTCCCCAAAACTACCCCCCCACCCATCTCCTCCAAACATCCCTCCCCCAAGCATCTCCCTTCAAACATCATATCTCCTTACCATCACTCCTCCCCCAAACAACCAACCATTCTCCCATCTAAACCTCTACCAACCACCATACCTCCCTTCCTTCTCTCCCCCAAACCACCCCTCCATCATACTTCCCAAACCTCCTCCTACCCTCCTCTCTGACCCCTCCAGACTGCGACCACCTTCCACGCTGTGACCCCCACCTCCCCCACCCTAGGCTGTAAGACTCAAAAACACACTACTTACACAACATTTAACAAAGGTCATTTCTTTACACCCAAGTCATTAAGCAGCGTGCCTAAAAACACACACACAGACACATGATAGCGTGTGGTGGTGTGCGTAAGCATGTGTTTGGTATGCGTGCCCGTGTGTGTGTCTGTGTGCCCAGTTTGTTCTTTAGCCACTCGGAGAGAATAAATCCATAAAGGATCAAGTCAAATGGAAAACAGATTGAGAGTCACTGGCTGACATCTCCTTACTGTAACACTCTTCATGGGGTCACCGTGCATCGTCAAACTTCCACAACGCCCCTTCTCCTCTGAGAGACAATTAGGATAACAAGAGATCAATACAGACTGTTAGTAAAAAATAAAATAAAAATTCGAGGAAAGAAGTGCTGCTGTAAAGTTGGTTTCTCACATCAGCTTGAACCAGGGAATTAACCTATCAGCAGACAGAATTAACCTATCAACTTAGACCCAGGAATTAACCTATCAACTTGAACCAGGATTAACCCTCAACTTGAACCAGGGAATTAACCTATCAGCAGACCAGGGAATTAACCTATCAACTTGCAAAGTAGTGTAGCGGTCAGTCAGTTCAGCAGTTATGAAATGTGAGGAGAGTGGTGTTGTTCATTTCTTCTCAGACGACTGGGGTCCCTTCTGCTTCCCTGGTAAAGACTCCTCCCCCCACCGTCCCTGGTAAAGACTCCTCTCCACCCCACCGTCCCTGGTAAAGACTCCTCTCCCTCCCCACCTTCCCTGGTAAAGACTCCTCCCCTCGTTGTTACCTTCCCTGGTGGGACTCCTCTCCTCCCCACAGGTCCTGGTAGGGCTCCTCTCCTCCCCACCGTCCCTGGTAAAAGACTCCTCTCCCTCCCCCCTTCCCTGATGAGACTCCTCTCCCTCGTCCTCGCTCCTACCTTCCCTGGTAAAGACTCCTCTCCCTAGTCACCTTCCCTGGTAAAGACTCCTCTCCTCGCCACCTTCCCTGGTAAAGACTCCTCTCCTCGTTGTTACCTTCCCTGGTAAGACTCCTCTCCCTCGCTCCCACCTTCCCTGGTAAAGACTCCTCTCCTCGCTGTTACCTTCCCTG
>NW_027012024.1:0-5000 GCF_036934945.1 Oncorhynchus masou masou
GGGGGTGTAGTCGTCAGTTGGGTAGAGTGTGTGAGGTGTTAGTGGGGGTGTAGGCGTTAGTTGGGTAGAGTGTGTGAGGTGTTAGTGGGGGTGTAGTCATTCGTTGGGTAGAGTGTGTGAGGTGTTAGTGGGGGTGTAGTTGTTAGTTGGGTAGAGTGTGTGAGGTGTTAGTGGGGGTGTAGTCGTTAGTTGGGTAGAGTGTGTGAGGTGTTAGTGGGGGTGTAGTTGTTAGTTGGGTAGAGAGTGTGAGGTGTTAGTGGGGGTGTAGTCGTTAGTTGGGTAGAGTGTGTGAGGTGTTAGTGGGGGTGTAGTCGTTAGTTGGGTAGAGTGTATGAGGTGTTAGTGGGGGTGTAGTCGTTAGTTGTGTAGAGTGTGTGAGGTGTTAATAGAGTGTGTGAGGTGTTAGTGGGGGTGTAGTCGTTAGTTGGGTAGAGTGTGTGAGGTGTTAATGGGGGTGTAGTTGTTAGTTGGGTAGAGTGTGTGAGGTGTTAGTGGGGGTGTAGTTGTTAGTTGGGTAGAGTGTGTGAGGTGTTAGTGGGGGTGTAGTCGTTAGTTGGGTAGAGTGTGTGAGGTGTTAGTGGGGGTGTAGTCGTTAGTTGGGTAGAGTGTGTGAGGTGTTAGTGGGGGTGTAGTTGTTAGTTGGGTAGAGTGTGTGAGGTGTTAGTAGGGGTGTAGTCGTTAGTTGGGTAGAGTGTGTGAGGTGTTAGTGGGGGTGTAGTTGTTAGTTAGGTAGAGTGTGTGAGGTGTTAGTGGGGGTGTAGTCGTTAGTTGGGTAGAGTGTGTGAGGTGTTAGTGGGGGTGTAGTCGTTAGTTGGGTAGAGTGTGTGAGGTGTTAGTGGGGGTTTAGTCGTTAGTTGGGTAGAGTGTGTGAGGTGTTAGTGGGGGTGTAGTCGTTAGTTGGGTAGAGTGTGTGAGGTGTTAGTGGGGGTGTAGTCGTTAGTTGGGCAGAGTGTGTGAGGTGTTAGTGGGGGTTTAGTTGTTAGTTGGGTAGAGTGTGTGAGGTGTTAGTGGGGGTGTAGTCGTTAGTTGGGTAGAGTGTGTGAGGTGTTAGTGGTGGTGTAGTCGTTAGTTGGGTAGAGTGTGTGGTGTTAGTGGGGGTGTAGTCGTTAGTTGGGTAGAGTGTGTGAGGTGTTAGTGGGGGTGTAGTCGTTAGTTGGGTAGAGTGTGTTAGGTGTTAGTGGTGGTGTAGTCGTTAGTTGGGTAGAAGTGTGTTAGGTGTTAGTGGTGGTGTAGTCGTTAGTTGGGTAGAGTGTGTTAGGTGTTAGTGGGGGTGTAGTTGTTAGTTGGGTAGAGTGCGTGAGGTGTTAGTGGGGGTGTAGTTGTTAGTTGGGTAGAGTGTGTGAGGTGTTAGTGGGGGTGTAGTCGTTAGTTGGGTAGAGTGTGTGAGGTGTTAGTGGGGGTGTAGTCGTTAGTTGGGTAGAGTGTGTGAGGTGTTAGTGGGGGTGTAGTCGTTAGATGGGTAGAGTGTGTGAGGTGTTAGTGGGGGTGTAGTCGTTAGTTGGGTAGAGTGTGTGAGGTGTTAGTGGTGGTGTAGTCGTTAGTTGGGTAGAGTGTGTGAGGTGTTAGTGAGGGTGTAGTCGTTAGTTGGGTAGAGTGTGTGAGGTGTTAGTGGGGTGTAGTCTAAGTTGGGTAGAGTGTGTGAGGTGTTAGTGGGGGTGTAGTCGTTAGTTGGGTAGAGTGTGTGAGGTGTTAGTGGGGTGTAGTCGTTAGTTGGGTAGAGTGTGTGAGGTGTTAGTGGGGGTGTAGTCGTTAGTTGGGTAGAGTGTGTGAGGTGTTAGTGGGGTGTAGTCGTTAGTTGGGTAGAGTGTGTGAGGTGTTAGTGGGGGTGTAGTTGTTAGTTGGGTAGAGTGTGTGAGGTGTTAGTGGTGGTGTAGTCGTTAGTTGGGTAGAATGTGTGAGGTGTTAGTGGGGGTGTAGTCGTTAGTTGGGTAGAGTGTGTGAGGTGTTAGTGGTGGTGTAGTTGTTAGTTGGGTAGAGTGTGTGAGGTGTTAGTGGGGGTGTAGTCGTTAGTTGGGTAGAGTGTGTGAGGTGTTAGTGGTGGTGTAGTCGTTAGTTGGGTAGAGTGTGTGAGGTGTTAGTGGGGGTGAAGTAGTTAGTTGGGTAGAGTGTGTGAGGTGTTAGTGGGGGTGTAGTCGTTAGTTGGGTAGAGTGTGTGAGGTGTTAGTGGGGGTGTAGTTGTTAGTTGGGTAGAGTGTGTGAGGTGTTAGTAGGGGTGTAGTCGTTAGTTGGGTAGAGTGTGTGAGGTGTTAGTGGGGGTGTAGTTGTTAGTTGGGTAGAGTGTGTGAGGTGTTAGTGGGGGTGTAGTCGTTAGTTGGGTAGAGTGTGTGAGGTGTTAGTGGTGGTGTAGTCGTTAGTTGGGTAGAGTGTGTGAGGTGTTAGTGGGGGTTTAGTTGTTAGTTGGGTAGAGTGTGTGAGGTGTTAGTGGTGGTGTAGTCGTTAGTTGGGTAGAGTGTGTGAGGTGTTAGTGGTGGTGTAGTCGTTAGTTGGGTAGAGTGTGTGAGGTGTTAGTGGTGGTGTAGTCGTTAGTTGGGTAGAGTGTGTGAGGTGTTAGTAGGGGTGTAGTCGTTAGTTGGGTAGAGTTTGTGAGGTGTTAGTGGGGGTGTAGTCGTTAGTTGGGTAGAGTGTGTGAGGTGTTAGTGGTGGTGTAGTCGTTAGTTGGGTAGAGTGTGTGAGGTATTAGTGGGGGTGTAGTCGTTAGTTGGGTAGAGTGTGTGAGGTGTTAGTGGGGGTGTAGTCGTTAGTTGGGTAGAGTGTGTTAGGTGTTAGTGGTGGTGTAGTCGTTAGTTGGGTAGAGTGTGTTAGGTGTTAGTGGTGGTGTAGTCGTTAGTTGGGTAGAGTGTGTTAGGTGTTAGTGGGGGTGTAGTTGTTAGTTGGGTAGAGTGCGTGAGGTGTTAGTGGGGGTGTAGTTGTTAGTTGGGTAGAGTGTGTGAGGTGTTAGTGGGGGTGTAGTCGTTAGTTGGGTAGAGTGTGTGAGGTGTTAGTGGGGGTGTAGTCGTTAGTTGGGTAGAGTGTGTGAGGTGTTAGTGGGGGTGTAGTCGTTAGATGGGTAGAGTGTGTGAGGTGTTTGTGGGGGTGTAGTCGTTAGATGGGTAGAGTGTGTGAGGTGTTAGTGAGGGTGTAGTCGTTAGTTGGGTAGAGTGTGTGAGGTGTTAGTGGGGGTGTAGTCTTAGTTGGGTAGAGTGTGTGAGGTGTTAGTGGGGGTGTAGTCGTTAGTTGGGTAGAGTGTGTGAGGTGTTAGTGGGGTGTAGTCGTTAGTTGGGTAGAGTGTGTGAGGTGTTAGTGGGGGTGTAGTCGTTAGTTGGGTAGAGTGTGTGAGGTGTTAGTGGGGGTGTAGTCGTTAGTTGGGTAGAGTGTGTGAGGTGTTAGTGGGGGTGTAGTTGTTAGTTGGGTAGAGTGTGTGAGGTGTTAGTGGTGGTGTAGTCGTTAGTTGGGTAGAGTGTGTGAGGTGTTAGTGGGGGTGTAGTCGTTAGTTGGGTAGTGTGTGAGGTGTTAGTGGTGGTGTAGTTGTTAGTTGGGTAGAGTGTGTGAGGTGTTAGTGGGGGTGTAGTCGTTAGTTGGGTAGAGTGTGTGAGGTGTTAGTGGTGGTGTAGTCGTTAGTTGGGTAGAGTGTGTGAGGTGTTAGTGGGGGTGAAGTCGTTAGTTGGGTAGAGTGTGTGAGGTGTTAGTGGGGGTGTAGTCGTTAGTTGGGTAGAGTGTGTGAGGTGTTAGTGGGGGTGTAGTCGTTAGTTGGGTAGAGTGTGTGAGGTGTTAGTGGTGGTGTAGTCGTTAGTTGGGTAGAGTGTGTGAGGTGTTAGTGGGAGTGTAGTCGTTAGTTGGGTGGAGTGTGTGAGGTGTTAGTGGGGGTGTAGTCGTTAGTTGGGTAGAGTGTGTGAGGTGTTAGTGGTGGTGTAGTCGTTAGTTGGGTAGAGTGTGTGAGGTGTTAGTGGTGGTGTAGTCGTTAGTTGGGTAGAGTGTGTGAGGTGTTAGTGGTGGTGTAGTCGTTAGTTGGGTAGAGTGTGTGTGAGGTGTTAGTGGGGGTGTAGTCGTTAGTTGGGTAGAGTGTGTGAGGTGTTAGTGGTGGTGTAGTCGTTAGTTGGGTAGAGTGTGTGAGGTGTTAGTGGGGGTGTAGTCGTTAGTTGGGTAGAGTGTGAGGTGTTAGTGGGGGTGTAGTCGTTAGTTGGGTAGAGTGTGTGAGGTGTTAGTGGTGGTGTAGTCGTTAGTTGGGTAGAGTGTGTGAGGTGTTAGTGGTGGTGTAGTCGTTAGTTGGGTAGAGTGTGTGAGGTGTTAGTGGTGGTGTAGTCGTTAGTTGGGTAGAGTGTGTTAGGTGTTAGTGGGGGTGTAGTTGTTAGTTGGGTAGAGTGTGTGAGGTGTTAGTGGGGGTGTAGTCGTTAGTTGGGTAGAGTGTGTGAGTTGTTCGTGTGTGTGTAGTCGTTAGTTGGGTAGAGTGTGTGAGGTGTTAGTGGGGGTGTAGTCGTTAGTTGGGTAGAGTGTGTGAGGTGTTAGTGGTGGGTAGTCGTTAGTTGGGTTAGTTAGTGGGTGTAGTGTGTGAGGTGTTAGTGGGGGTGTAGTCGTTAGTTGGGTAGAGTGTGAGGTGTTAGTGGTGGTGTAGTCGTTAGTTGGGTAGAGTGTGTGAGGTGTTAGTGGGAGTGTAGTCGTTAGTTGGGTGGAGTGTGTGAGGTGTTAGTGGTGGTGTAGTCGTTAGTTGGGTAGAGTGTGTGAGGTGTTAGTGGTGGTGTAGTCGTTAGTTGGGTAGAGTGTGTGAGGTGTTAGTGGTGGTGTAGTCGTTAGTTGGGTAGAGTGTGTGAGGTGTTAGTGGTGGTGTAGTCGTTAGTTGGGTAGAGTGTGTGAGGTGTTAGTGGTGGTGTAGTCGTTAGTTGGGTAGAGTGTGTGAGGTGTTAGTGGGGGTAGTCGTTAGTTGGGTAGAGTGTGTTAGGTGTTAGTGGTGGTGTAGTCGTTAGTTGGGTAGAGTGTGTGAGGTGTTAGTGGTGGTGTAGTCGTTAGTTGGGTAGAGTGTGTGAGGT
>NW_027012024.1:10000-21130 GCF_036934945.1 Oncorhynchus masou masou
ACTCTGGCACACTCAGACGAGAGTGCTCTGAAATCAGAGTAGGTAGTCAGAGTGAATTTGTGAAAGCAAGAGGTAATATGCTAACTGGCTAATAGTCATTGATGTTTTTTTGCTATCTAACTAAACAACAGCTGCATCTCTAGCTGTGTATTGTCACCGAAAAAATATATGAAGGAAAAAGTCAGTCAGTCCTCCAATGACAAGACATTACATCCTCCTAGCAGCTAGCTAGCTATTTAGCTAATCTTAGGCTCCGTGTTTTTAGCTTGCTACATACATACAGTAGATACACTAGCCTATTAGCCACTTTTGACTGACATGTGATCATTGCCCTTGCTAGCTTGATTGTATTGACATTCACAGCCTTAGTTACATTCATCTGTTTTTGTCCAAAATATTTGAGTACTTGAAACTGAAAGAGTACATCCCGAATGGAGGCAGCAAACAATGTACCAGGCCAACTGTGATTTATAGCCTGATAGCAATATTTGTGGACTACCAATAAATATATTGGTGAATTATATTGTAACGAAGCAGGCAGGGAGCAGGTCTCGAACCCTCAACCTTCTAGCCCAAAGTCCAGCGTGCTATCAACTGTGCCCCAAAAACTTGCTAAAGTGGCAGAGTCGATATCCACGCTTATAAACCCAGGGTTGTTACAATATTAATCATGCATTGAACTGCATCCATCTATTCTGCCAACAATGCCTTACTCTACGTCATGGAATGTTGAGTCAAATAGAACCTGTTTTTAAAACCTCTTATGAAGTTAGTTTTGTAGCATTAATTGGAAATTTGATATTTTTGAATGACATTTTGATTGTCTGTTTGCTTCATATCTGCAAAGTAGTTAAAACTTCAGTTCCACTTGAAGGGTTAGGATCTGGGATAGGTTAAAACTGGAAAACTACTCCACGGTTGAAGGAGAAGATTGAGTTAAAAAAAAAGTAAATTGAGTGTTATAGAAGGGTCCAGACACCTTTTTTTGTGATTTCATGTTTTAGAGAAACTTACCCCAAACAGCAAATCCCTTCCTCATCCTCGTTGTGTAGTGTGAACAAAGGGTTAAAAAAACACACAAATATGTCCGTTGAGAAAAGCTGTCAGTATAGTGAGGCAGGTATTTAGATGTTATACCCAAGAAATTGTATAATTCCCAACTTTATCCACAACGTTATATTACATTTTTGTTATGACTCGAGCGATACCTCTCTGTCCATTCTACAGGTAACTGCCAGAATACAACAGGTAACTGCCAGAATAAAGGAAACACTAGAGTAAATGAGGGATACAAAGTATATTGAAAAGATGGGGTGCTTCCTGTCTGCTTCAGAATGACAATTGCAGGGCACTTCTTTTTTCTTTTTTCTTGCCCTCTATTGGCCGGTTTTGCTCAGGCACTAGGACATAGTTCAAGGCAGTGGTCACCAATCTGTCAATCGCGATCAACTGGTCAATTTCCAAGGCATTTCTAGTCAATCACCAAACATTTATATAAAAAGCAACATCGACAAAACTTTGCATTCCTTTTTTTTCTTCTTTTTTTCTCACTGTTGGCAGCAGGTGCACTTGATTCGGCAGCCCAAGCGCCAGGAAGGCAAAGTGTTTTCAATTTGAACCATTTCATGTGTCTGAACCGCTGGCCAATCAGATAGCTCAGATCACTGTCTGCACAGTTTCCTCGAGCCATAGGCTATAAAAAAGAAGCCTTGAATGCACAGTAAAGTTGATACTGTGAGATTACAAAACTTTTAAAACATCACTAGAGAGAGGCTCAATGAATACAGCAAATAGCTGCTGTTTTTATGAGTATGTTCATGATTAAGTTGTTATTTAGTGCTGTCAAGACTTTGTTCAAAATGTTTATAAGACATCCCTACTTCCAGTGCAGCTGCAATGAATGAGTACACCACAGTGTGTATTATTAGCCACTTGTGTCTTTTTCATATCAAGGATTATTTCACGTTCTCTGGTCATAGGAGTAACAACATTAATTGGTTTGTGAAGCAGAAATAATGCAGTGCGATTTATTTCGCCATCAGCTGGAAGATTGTCCCCTTTTCCCAGCAGAAGGAGGGAGAGCAGAGGGGTGGTGAGTCAGGTGAGAGGCAGCTTCAGTGATGCTCCTTCGTCTCAGACTGGCGATCAGTCCAGTGAAGAAATAAAAAGTGAATTATTATGCTCACAAGTAATACAACAAATCAAATCAAATTGTATTAGTCACATGCTCCGAATACAAAAGGTGTACAGTCGTGGCCAAAAGTTTTGCGAATGACACAAATATTAATTTTCACAAAGTCTGCTGCCTCAGTTTGTATGATGGCAATTTGCATATACTCCAGAATGTTATGAAGATTGATCAGATTAATTGCAAAGTCCCTCTTTGCCATGCAAATGAACTGAATCCCCAAAGAACATTTCCACTGCATTTCAGCCCTGCCACAAAAGTACCAGCTGACATCATGTCAGTGATTCTCTCATTAACACAGGTGTGAGTGTTGATGAGGACAAGGCTAGAGATCACTCTGTCATGCTGATTGAGTTTGAATAACAGACTAGAAGCTTCAAAAGGAGGGTGGTGCTTGGAATCATTGATCTTCCTCTGTCAACCATGGTTTCCTGCAAGGAAACACGTGCCGTCATCATTACTTTGCACAAAAAGGGCTTCACAGGCAAGGATATGGTTGCCAGTAAGAATGCACCTAAATCAACCAGTTATCGGATCATCAAGAACTTCAAAGAGAGCGGTTAAATTGTGGATATGGTTGCCAGTAAGAATGCACCTAAATCAACCAGTTATCGGATCATCAAGAACTTCAAAGAGAGCGGTTCAATTGTTGTGAAAGTCCAGCAAGCACCAGGAGGTCTCCTAAAGTTGATTCAGCTGCGGGATCAGGGCACCACCAGTACAGAGCTTGCTCAGGAATAGCAGTAGGCAGGTGTGAGTGCATCTGCATGCACAGTGAGGCGAAGACTTTTGGAGGATGGCCTGGTGTCAAGAAGGGCAGCAAAGAAGCCACTTCTCTCCAGGAAAAACATCAGGGACAGACTGATATTCTGCAAAAGGCACAGGGATTGGACTGCTGAGGACTGGGGTAAAGTCATTTTCTCTGATGAATCCCCTTTCCAATTGTTTGGGGCATCCGGAAAAAAGCTTGTCCAGAGAAGACAAGGTGAGCGCTACCATCAGTCCTGTGTCATGCCAACAGAAAAGCATCCTCAGACCATTCAATGTGTTGGGTTGTTTCTCAGCCAAGGGAGTGGGCTCATTCACAATTTTGCCTAAGAACACCGCCATGAATAAAGAATGGTACCAACACATTCTCTGAGAGCAACTTCTCCCAACCATGCAGGGACAGTTTGGTGACGAACAATGCCTTTTCCAGCATCATGGAGCACCTTGCCATAAGGCAAAAATGATAACTAAATGGCTCGGGGAATAAAACATTGATATTTTGGGTCCACGGCCAGGAAACTCCTCAGACCTTAATCCCATTGACAACTTGTGGTCAAGCCTCAAGAGTCGGGTGGACAAACAAAAACCCACAAATTCTGACAAACTCCAAGCATTGATTATGCAAGAATGGGCTGTCATCAGTCAGAATGTGGCCCAGAAGTCAATTGACAGCATGCCAGGGCGGATTGCAGAGGTCTTGAAAAAGAAGGATCAACACTGCAAATATTGACTCTCTGCATGAACTTCATGTAATTGTCAATAAAAGCCTTTGACACTTGAAATGCTTGTAATTATACAGCATTCCACAGTGACATCTGACAAAAATATTTAAAGACACTGAAGCAGCAAACTTTGTGGAAATTAATATTTGTATTCTCAAAACATTTGGCCATGACTGTAGACCTTACATTGAAATGCTGAATACAACAGGTACCTGTAGACCTTACATTGAAATGCTTACTTACGAGCCCCTAACCAACAATGTAGTTTAAAAAAATACGGATTAGTATAAGAAATAAACTAACAAGTAATTCAAGAACAGCAGTAAAATAACAATAGCGAGACTATATACAGGGGGGGTACCGGTACAGAGTCAATGTGTGGGGGGCACTGGTCTGTTGAGCTAATGTGTACATATAGGAGAGTTATTAAAGTGACAATGCATAGATGATAACAACAGAGAGTAGCAGTGGTGTAAAAGAGAGAGAGAGGGGGCAATGCAAATAGTCTGGGTAGCTATTTGATTAGGTGTTCAGGAGCCTTATGGCTTGGGGGTAGAAGCTGTTTAGTAGCCTTTTGGACCTAGACTTGGTGCTCCAGTACCGCTTGCCGTGCGGTAGCAGAGAGTACATTCGATGACTAGGGTTGCTGGAGTCTTTGGCAGTTTTTAGGGCCTTCCTCTGACACCGCCTGGTATAGAGGTCCTGGATGGCAGGAACCTTGGTCCCAGTGATGTACTGGGCCGTACGCATTACCCTCTGTAGTGCCTTTCGGTCGGAGGCCAAGCAGTTGCCAAACCAGGCAGTAATGCAACCATGCTCTCGATGGTGCAGCTGTAGAACCTTTTGAGGATCTGAGGACTCATGCCAAATCTTTTCAAGTCTCCCGAGGGGCAAAAAGGTTTTGTCGTGCCCTCTTCACAACTGTCTTGGTGTGCTTGGACCATGTTAGTTTGTTGATGATGTGGACACCAAGGAACTTGAAGCTCTCAACCTGCTCCACTGCAGCCCCGTCGATGAGAATGGGGGCATGCTTGGTCCTCTTTTTCCAGTAGTCCACAATCATCTCCTTTGTCTTAATCACGTTGAGGGAGAGGTTGTTGTCCTGGCCCCACATGCCCAGATCTCTGACCCCCTTCCCTTTAGGCTGTCTCGTTGTTGTCGGTGATCAGGCCTACCACTGTTGTGTCACTGGCAAACTTAATGATGGCGTTGGAGTCATGCCTGGCCATGCAGTCATGAGTGAACAGGGAGTACAGGAGGGGACTGAGCATGCACCCCTGAGGGGCCCCTGTGTTGAGGATCAGAATTGCGGATGTGTTGTTACCTACCAATACCACCTGGGGGCGGCCCATCAGGAAGTCCAGGATCCAGTTGTAGAGGGAGGTGTTTAGTCCCAGGGTCCTTAACTTATTGATGAGCTTTGAGGGTACTATGGTGTTGAATGCTGAGCTGTCATCAATGAATAGCATTCGCACATAGGTGTTCCGTTTGTCCAGGTGGGAAAGTGCATTGTGGAGTGCAATAGATATTGCATCATCTGTGGATCTGTTGGGGTGGGATGCAAATTGGAGTGGGTCTAGGGTTTCTGATGATGGTGTTGATGTGAGAAATGACCAGCCTTTCAAAGCACTTGATAGCTACAGACATGAGTGCTATGGGTCGATAGTCATTTAGGCAGGTTGCCTTAGTGTTCTTGGAAACAAACACTATGGTGGTCTGCTTAAAACTTCTTGAAGCACCCATCCCGTTACCGGGATCATTTTCGTCAACATCCGCTGAATTGCAGAGTCCCAAATTCAAATTAAATTATTAAAAATATTTAATTTTCATGAAATCACAAGTGCAATATAGCAAAACACAGCTTAGCTTGCTGTTAATCCACCTGGCATGTCATATTTCAAAAAAGCTTTTCGGTGAAAGCATACCAAGCGTTTATGTAAGGACATCTCTCTCAGTAGACAAAACATTACAAACAGTTAGCAGCCAGGTAGATTGGTCACGAAAGTCAGAAAAGCAATAAATTGAATCGCTTACCTTTGATGATCTTCTGATGTTTGCACTCACGAGACTCCCAGTTACACAATAAATGTTCCTTTTGTTCCATAAAGATTATTTTTATATCCAAAATACCTCCATTTGGTTGGCGCATTATGTTCAGAAATCCACAGGCTCGAGCGGTCATGACCACCCAGACGAAAATTCCACATAGTGTCCATAAAATTCGCAGAAACATGTCAAACGTTTTTTAAAATCAATCCTCAGGTTGTTTTTACAATATATAATCGATCATATTTCAACCGGCACCCAGCCATCGAATGAAACGATGTGATCTTTCTCGCTCATTTTTCAAAATAAAAGCCTGAAACTATGTCTACAGACTGGTCACACCATGGGGAAGCCATAGGAAAATTAATCTGGTTGTGATCCCTTTAAATGGAGCGAAGGCAGGCAATGGAACAGCACTTCCGGGTTGGATTTTCCTCAGGTTTTCGCCTGCTGTATCAGTTATGTTATACTCACAGACAATATTTTGACAGTTTTGAAAACTTTAGAGTGTTTTCTATCCTAATCTGACAATTATATGCATATTCTAGATTATGGGCCTGAGAAATAGGCAGTTTAATTTGGGTACGTTTTTCATCCAAACATCCAAATACTGCCCCCTACACTCAATAGGTTAAAACATGTTGGTTTTACAGACTCCAGCAATGAGAAATTAAACATTTCAGTGAAGACACTTCCCAGTTGGTCAGCATATGCTCGCATTAAATGTCCTGGTAATCTGTCTGGCCCTGCGGCCTTGTGAATGTTGATTTGTTTTAAGGTCTTACTCACATTGGCTGCGGAGAGCATGATCACACAGTCTTCCGGAATAGCTGGTGCTCTCATGCATGTTTCGGTGTTATTTTCCTTGAAGCGATCATAGAAGTTATTTAGCTTGTCTGGTAGGCTCATGTCACTGGGCAGCTCTCGTCTGTGCTTCCCTTTGTAATCTGTAATAGTTTGCAAGCCCTGCCACATCCGACGAGTGTCGGAGCCGGTGTAGTATGATTCGATCTTAGTCCTGTATTGACACATTGCCTGTTTGATGGTTCATCGGAGGGCATGGAGGGATTTCTTGTAAGCTTCCGGGTTAGAGTCCCACTCCTTGAAAGCGGCAGCTCTAACCTTTAGCTCAGTGTGGATGTTACCTGTAATCCATGGCTTCTGGTTGAGGTATGTACGTATGGTCACTGTGGGGACGAGTCATCGATGCACTTATTGATGAAGCCAATGAATGATGTGGTGAACTCTTCAATGCCATCTGAGGAATCCCAGAACATATTATATTATGTGCTAGCAAAACAGTCCGGTAGCTTAGCATCTGCTTCATCTGACCACTTTTTTATTGATCTTGTCACTGGTGCTTTCTGCTTTAATGTTTGCTTGTAAGTAGGAATCAGGAGGATATAATTATGGTCAGATTTGCAAAATGGAGAGCGAGGGAGAGCTTTGTATGCGTCTCTGTGTGTGGAGTAAAGGTAATCCAGAGTTTTTTTCCCTCTAGTTGCATATTTAACATGCTGTTAGAGATTTGGTAAAACGGATTTAAGTTTCCCTGCGTTAAAGTCCCGGGCTACTAGGAATGCCGCCTCTGGGTGAGCGTTTTCTTGTTTGCTTATGGCAGAACACAGCTCATTCAATGCAGTCTTAGTGCCAGCCTCTGACTGTGGTGGTATGTAAACAGCTACAAAGAATACAGATGAAAACTCTCTAGGTAGATAGGGTGGGCTACAGCTTATCATGAGATACTCTACCTTAGGTGAGTAACAGCTGTTCTATCCTGCCGGAACAGCGTACAACCAGCCAGCTGTATGTTGATAGTGTTGTCATTCAGCCACAACTCCGTGAAGCATAAGATATTACAGTTTTGAATGTCCCATTGGTAGTTTAATCTTGCGTGTAGGTCATCGATTTTATTCTCCAAAGATTGAGCGCTTGCTAGCAGAATGGAAGGAAGTGGGGGTTTATTTGATCGCCTACAAATTCTCGGAATTTGGCCCCTTTTTCTCTGCCTCCTCTTCATGCAAATCACGGGGATCCGGGCCTGTTCCTGAGAAAGCAGTATATTGTTCGCGTTTGGTTCGTCAGACTCATCAAATCAAATCAAATCAAATGTATTTATATAGCCCTTCGTACATCAGCTGATATCTCAAAGTGCTGTACAGAAACCCAGCCTAAAACCCCAAACAGCAAGCAATGCCGGTGTAGAAGCACGGTGGCTAGGAAAACTCCCTAGAAAGGCCAAAACCTAGGAAGACTAAAACTAAAACCTAAAACCCCAAACAGCAAGCAATGCAGGTGTAGAAGCACGGTGGCTGGGAAAACTCCCTAGAGTTTACTGGAAACAAAGGATTCTGCCAGTCCGTGGTGAGTAATCGCAGTCCTGATGTCCAGAAGTTATTTTCGGTCATAAGAGACGGTAGCAGCAACATTATGTACAAAATAAGTAAAAAAAATGAATTACAAACAACTTAAATAAACAAACAAAAAAACACGATTGGTTGGGGAGACGTAAAACGTCTACCTTCTTCTCCAGCGCTATTCTAAGACTGATCTATTACCAGTGTGTTCATATACCTATTTGTTTTATTTATATATAATTTCAAAATGGTCTGAGAAGAACAACATTGTCAATTGGCAATTCAAGCATAGCCAATATGTAGCGATAATGTATAGGGCATAAAGCCTACTGCACAAACCTTATTGCTACAGAACTGTTTTTAATTGGCTAATGAGGCATAGGATTACGTTTTTTAACTCGGTAGAACGCGGCTTGCATTTTGACTCTGAAAGTGATCTCGACCACTGGCTTAAGGCATTACTACTACTAGGACACTGGGAATACCCTAACATGAATCACTACAGTTTTATGGAACATTTATAAACTAAACTATATGGTTTCTATCAGCCTGGTAAAACACGCAACAACCATTAGTTTCACACATTCATAAAGCCACAGAGACAAGCAGGACTGTGTATTTACTGTCATAGTGATCAACAACTATCTCACACTATATCTTTTCCTATTTCTATATGGCCACATATTTACCGCAGTGGGCAGTAAGGGAACACATTTATGGGCTGTGTAACTCTGTTATTTCCCAGCAGTAAACAGGTTCACATCAGTAATTCTTCCCAGGAAACTCAACTGTGTTGTTTATTATCATCACCTAACTGAACCACTACAGAACACACCAGTCAGCTGAAGGCTTTGGTCCCAGCGTAGATATCAGTATTTGTGTGTGTATGCGTGTGTCTATTGTGTGCGTTTGTGTGTGTGTGAATGTGCCTTTTGTGTGTGTGTATGTGTGTGTATGTGTGTGTATGTGTATGTGTTTATTGTGAGTGTGTTGTGTATGTGCCTTTTGTGTGTGTGTGTGTGTATTCTGTAGACTGTATTCTATGTGTTTGTTTTTATGTGAAGAATGTGCATCACCTCTCACTAACATTTCTTTGAAACCCATTGGATTTGACATGAGACATATGCTGCAGTTACTAATTTATAACCTCCTCCAATTTCCATGAATTACAGCTCCAACAATCTGTGGCTTCCAGCAATAACAGCTCCAACAATCTGTGGTCAGAAATGAGTTCAGTTTCCCCAAAGATACACTTGGAAATGTAAGGATTCGTCTGTTGGATTTGAACTGGCTCTGCGCTCAGTGTAATTCCTAACTTCCACTTACGTGGGAATGTGTGTGTGTGTGTGTGTGTATTGATTGGCCGGAGCAGTGATAGTGGTTTAGTCACACATGGCAAGACAAATCTGTCACACTCGACAAAACCTGTCACACACCAGGAAATTCATCCTGCCGTTGCCCCGAGAACCAGTTTGAGTGACATGTGAAGAGGAAGTGAAGAGAGCTGAGGAGACATAGGTCACAGCTTCCCTCTCTCTCTCTCTCTCTCTCTCTCTCTCTCTCTCTGTCTCTCTCTCTGTCTCTCTTTCTGCTCTCTCTCTCTCTCTCTCTCTCTCTCTGTCTCTCTCAGTCTCTCTCAGTCTCTCTCTCTGTCTCTCTGTCTCTCTCTCTCTCTCTCTCTCTCTCTCTCTCTCTCTCTTGCTCTCAATAAAAATGTTCAATTTAAGGCCTTTATTGGCATGGGAAACATACGTATGTTTACATTGCCAAAGCAAGTGAACTAGATAATAAATACAATAAATTCAAATGAACAGTAAACATGACACTCACAAGTTCCAAAATAATAAAGACCTTACAAATGTCATATTATGTGCAAATAGTTAAAGTACAAAAGGAAAATAAATAAACATAAATATAGGTTGTATTTACAATGGTGTTTGTTCTTCACTGGTTGCCCTTTTCTTGTGGTAACAGGTCACAAATATTGCTGCTGTGATGGCACATTGTGGTATTTCAACCAATAGATATGGGAGTTTATCAAAATTGGGTTTGTTTCGAATTCTTTGTACATCTGTGTAATCTGAGGGAAATATGTGTCTCCTATATGGTCATAATATGGTCTCTCTCTCTCTCTCCCTCTCTCGCTCTCTCTCTCTCTCTCTCTGGCCTCCTCTCCTTTCCCCCCCATCCACCTCTCTCTGGGCAGCTCTCCAACTAGACTGGGCTGTGTGTAGCTCTAACACAGGCTGACAGGACATGAATCATTCATCTATCCACAGCCCTTAAGGTGACTGAAAACCCATTTGTGGAAGAAGGTAATAGTCTTTGTGCCCATGTGTATGTGTGTGTGTGTGTGTGTGTGTGTGTGTGTGTGTGTGTGTGTGTGTGTGTGTGTGTGTGTGTGTGTGTGTGTGTGTGTGTGTGTGTGTGTGTGTGTGTGTGAGTATAGTGGGGAAAAAAGTCAGCCACCAATTGTGCAAGTTCTCCCACTTAAAAATATGAGAGGCCTGTAATTTTCATCATCATCAGGTACACTTCAGCTATGACAGACAAAATGAGAAAAAAAATCCAGAAAATCACATTGTAGGATTTTTAATGAATTTATTTCCAAATTATGGTGGAAAATAAGTATTTGGTCAATAACAAAAGTTTATCTCAATACTTTGTTATATACCCTTTGTTGGTAATGACAGAGGTCAAACGTTTTCTGTAAGTCTTCACAAGGTTTTCACACACTGTTTCTGGTATTTTGGCCCATTCCTCCATGCAGATCTCCTCTAGAGCAGTGATGTTTTGGGGCTGTTGCTGGGCAACACAGACTTTCAACTCCCTCCAAAGATTTTCCATGGGGTTGAGATCTGGAGACTGGCTAGGCCACCCCAAGACCTTGAAATGCTTCTTATGAAGCCACTCCTTCATTGCCCGGGTGGTGTGTTTGGGATCATTGTCATGCTGAAAGACCCAGCCACGTTTCATCTTCAATGCCCTTGCTGATGGAAGGAGGTTTTCACTCAAAATCTCACGATACATGGCCCCATTCTTTCCTTTA
>NW_027012025.1:0-21104 GCF_036934945.1 Oncorhynchus masou masou
TATCTTTATGGTGATTGTGTCATGTCTTGTTATGTCTGTTCCTGTCCTTTCTCTTCACTCTGTCTCTCTGCTGGTCTTTTTAGGTTACCTTCTCTGTCTCTCATTCTTCAGCTGTTCTACATCTCCCCTAACTAGCTCATTCACTCTTTCCCACCTGTTCTCTATTCCCTCTGATTAGGTCTCTATTTCTCTCTCTGTTCCTGCTACTTTCAGTGTCTGATTCTTGTTTGTGTTTTTGATGCCAGAAGCAAGCTGTCGTCCCGTTTGCTTCCACCTTGTCCTATCCTGTCGGAGTCTGCCTGGCAGGTGCATCCTGCATTATACTAACGTTCTTTTTGTTCCATTGACTACGTTGGAAGAGGATTTATGCCATTCCTGTTTTTCATTAAAGAACTCTGTTTTCTGTTAAACCGCTTTGGGTCTTCACTCAAGTACATAACAGAAGAATCAGACCAAGAATGGACCCAGCGGCTCCGGGACCCTTTTCACTCCGCCGTCGAGATCCAGGGAGCGATGCTAGGCAGACACGAGGAGGAATTGTCTGCTGCTCCGACATGCCGTTGAGACCCTGGCCGTCCAAGTCTCCGACCTCACAAGACAGGTTCACCAACTCCACCTCGATCCACCGCCCCACTTCCAGGGTTTCCGAGTCTCCGGAGCCCAGGATCAACAACCCGCCGGTTACTCTGGGGAGCCCACTGAGTGCCGCCATTCCTCACTCAGTGTGATGTGGTGTTCTCTCTCCAGCCCAACACTTACTTCCAGGAGCGCAGCCCGCACGCCTACGTCATTTCTCTCCTTACCGGACGGGCGCGTGAGTGGGGCACGGCAATCTGGGAGGCGAGGGCTGAGTGTATTAACCAGTATCAGGACTTTAAGGAGGAGATGATACGGGTTTTTGACCGTTCTGTTTTTGGGGAGGAGGCTTCCAGGGCCCTGTCTTCCCTATGTCAGGGGAATCGATCCATAACGGATTATTCTATTGAGTTTCGCACTCTCGCTGCCTCTAGTGACTGTAACGAGCCGGCTTTGCTCGCTCGTTTTCTGGAGGGTCTCCTCGTCGAGGTTAAGGATGAGATCCTCTCCCGGGAGGTTCCTTCCAGTCTGGACTCCTTAATAGCTCTCGCTATTCGCATAGAGCGACGGTTTGATCTTCGTCGCCGAGCTCGTGGAAAGGAGCTCGCGTTTCTCCGTTGCTCCCTCTCCACATCACTGCCACCTGCCGCATCACTCGCACCCTCCTCCGCCGGCTCGGATGCTGAGCCTATGCAGCTGGGGGGTATCCGCATCTCGGCCAAGGAGAAGGAACGGAGAATCACCAATCGCCTCTGTCTCTACTGCGGCTCCGCTGGTCATTTTGTCACCTCATGTCCAGTAAAAGCCAGAGCTCATCAGTAAGAGGAGGGCTACTGGTGAGCGCAACTACTCAGGCCTCTCCTTCTGATCACGCATACCTTTCCGGTCCATCTCCGCTGGCCCGGTTCATCTGCTTCCTGCAGTGCCTTGATAGACTCTGGGGCGGAGGGCTGTTTTATGGACGAGACCTGGGCTCGGGAACATGACATTCCTCTCAGACAGTTAGGGGGAGCCCACGGCCTTGTTCGCTTTAGATGGTAGTTATCTCCTCAAGATTCAGCGTGAGACGCTGCCTTTAACCCTCACTGTCTCTGGTAATCATAGCTAAACCATTTCTTTTTTAATTTTTCGTTCACCTTTTACACCTGTTGTTTTGGTCATCCCTGGCTAGTGCGCCATAACCCTTCTATTAATTGGTCTAGTAATACTATCCTATCCTGGAATGTTTCTTGTCATGTGACCTGTTTAATGTCTGCTATCCTCCTGTTTCCTCTGTCTCTTCTTCACAGGGAGGAGCCTGGCGATTTGACAGGGGTGCCGGAGGAGTATCACGATCTGCGCACGGTGTTCAGTCGTTCCAAGGCCACTTCTCTCCTCCACACCGGTCGTATGACTGTAGTATTGATCTCCTTCCGGGAACTACTCCCCCCGGGGTAGATTATATTCTCTGTCGGCTCCCGAACGTAAGGCTCTCGAGATTATTTGTCGGTTTCGCTCGACGCCGGTACCATAGTCTCCTCCTCCTCTTCCCGCCGGAGCGGGGGTTTTTTTGTTCAGAAGAAGGACGGGTCCCTGCGCCCATGCGTGATTATCGAGGGCTGAATGACATAACAGTTAAGAATCGTTATCCGCTTCCTCTTATGTCTTCAGCCTTCGAGATCCTGCAGGGAGCCAGGTTTTTCACCAAATTGGACCTTCGTAACGCCTACCATCTCGTGCGCATCAGGGAGGGGGACGAGTGGAAGACGGCGTTTAACACTCCGTTAGGGCACTTTGAATACCGGGTTCTTCCTTTCGGCCTCGTTAACGCTCCAGCTGTCTTTCAGGCACTAGTTAACGACGTCCTGAGAGACATGCTGAACATTTTTGTTTTCGTTTACATGGACGATATCCTGATTTTTTCACCGTCTCTCGATTCATGTTCAGCACGTGCGACGCGTCCTCCAGCGCCTTTGGAGAACTGTCTTTATGTGAAGGCTGAGAAGTGCACTTTTCATGCCGCCTCTGTCCCTTTTCTCGGTTCCGTTATTTCCGCTGAGGGCATTAAGATGGATCCCGCTAAGGTCCAGGCTGTCATTGATTGGCCCGTTCCTAAGTCACGCGTCGAGCGCTGCAGCGCTTCTGGGCTTCGCTAATTTCTATCGTCGTTTCATCCGTAATTTCGGTCAGGTGGCAGCTCCCCTCACAGCCCTTACTTCTGTTAAGACGTGCTTTAAGTGGTCCGTTTCCGCCCAGGGAGCTTTTGATCTTCTTAAGAATCGTTTTACATCCGCACCTATTCTTGTTACACCTGACATCTCTAGTCAGTTTGTTGTTGAGGTTGACGCGTCAGAGGTGGGCGTGGAGCCATTCTTTCTCAGCGCTCTCTCTCTGACGGCAAGGTCCATCCTTGCGCGTTTTTCCTCATCGCTTATCGCCGTCAGAACGTAACATGATGTTGGTAACGCGAACTGCTCGCCATCCGCTAGCCCTAGGCGAATGGCGACAGTGGTTGGAGGGGGCGACCGTTCCTTTTGTCGCTTGGACTGACCATAGGAACCTTGAGTACATCCGTTCAGCCAAACGACTTAATGCGCGTCAGGCTCGTTGGGCTCTGTTTTTCGCTCGTTTCGAGTTTGTTATTTCTTATCGTCCGCTCAAAACACCAAGCCTGATGCTTTATCTCGCCTCTTCAGTTCTTCTGAGGTCTCCACCGACCCCGAGGGGATCTCCTGACGGGCGTGTTGTCGGGTTGACTGTCTGGGGAATTGAGAGGCAGGTAAAGCAAGCACTCGTCACACTCCGTCGCCGCGAGCTTGTCCCAGAACCTTCTGTTCGGCTCCCGTTCCTACCGTCCGGCCGTTCTTCAGTGGGCCCACTCTGCCAAGTTAGCCGGCCACCCCGGCGTTCGGGGTACGCTCGCTTCCATTCGCCAGCGTTTCTGGTGGCCCACGGGAACGTGACGCGCGTCGATTTGTCGCCGCTTGTTCGGTCTGCGCGCAGACTAAATCTGGGAACTCTCCTCCTGCCGGCCGTCTCAGACCGCTTCCCATTCCTCTCGACCGTGGTCTCACATCGCTTAGATTTTATCACCGGACTGCCTTCATCAGCGGGGAAGACAGTTATTCTTACGGTTGTCGATAGATCTCTAAGGCGGCTCATTTCATTCCTCTCGATAAGCTCCCTTCTGCTAAGGAGACGGCTCAGATCATTATCGAGAATGTTTTCCGAATTCATGGCCTTCCGTCTGACGTCGCTTCCGACAGAGGCCCGCAGTTCACGTCTCAATTTTGGAGGGAGTTTTGCCGTTGGATTGGGGCCAGTCAGTCTCGTCCGTTTCATCCCCAGTCTAACGGTCAAGCCGAACGGGCCAATCAGACTGTTGGTCGATTTACGCTGTCTTTCTTTCGTAACCCTGCGTCTTGGTCAGAACAGCTCCCCTGGGCAGAGTACGCCACAACTCGCCCTCGTCTGCTACCGGTCTATCCCCTTTCAGAGTAGCCTCGGGTACCAGCCTCCGCTGTTCTCTTCTCAGCTCGCCGAGTCCTGCGTCCCTCCGCTCAGGCTTTTGTCCAGCGTTGCGAGCGCACCTGGAAGGGGGTCAGGTCGGCACTTTGCCGTAATAGGGCGCAGACTGTGAGGGCCGCTTACAAGCGTAGGACCAAGAGTCCTAGATATTGTTGCGGTCAGAGAGTATGGCTCTCCACTCAGAACCTTCCCCTTAAGACAGCTTCTCTCAAGTTGGCCCCGCGGTTCATTGGTCCGTTCCGTATTTCTCAGGTCATTAATCCTGTCGCAGTGCGACTTCTTCTCCCGCTATCTTCGTCGCGTTCACCCGGTCTTCCATGTCTCCTGTGTTAAGCCCGTTCTTCGCGCCCCGCTCGTCCCTCCCCCCCCATCCTTGTCGAGGGCGCACCCATCTACAGGGTTCGTAAGATTTTGGACATGCGCCCTCGGGGCCGTGGTCATCAGTACCTAGTGGATTGGGAGGTACGGTCCTGAGGAGAGGAGTTGGGTTCCCTCTCGGGACGTGCTGGACCGTTCGCTGATCGATGATTTCCTCCGTTGCTGCCAGGTTTCCTCCTCGAGTGCGCCAGGAGGCGCTCGGTGGGGGGGGGTACTGTCATGTCTTGTTATGTCTGTTCCTGTCCTTTCTCTTCACTCTGTCTCTCTCTGCTGGTCTTTTTAGGTTACCTTCTCTGTCTCTCATTCTTCAGCTGTTCTACATCTCCCCTAACTAGCTCATTCACTCTTTCCCACCTGTTCTCTATTCCCCCTCTGATTAGGTCTCTATTTCTCTCTCTGTTCCTGCTACTTTCAGTGTCTGATTCTTGTTTGTGTTTTTGATGCCAGAAGCAAGCTGTCGTCCCGTTTGCTTCCACCTTGTCCTATCCTGTCGGAGTCTGCCTGGCAGGTGCATCCTGCATTATACTAACGTTCTTTTTGTTCCATTGACTACGTTGGAAGAGGATTTATGCCATTCCTGTTTTTCATTAAAGAACTCTGTTTTCTGTTAAAACCGCTTTTGGGTCTTCACTCAAGTACATAACAGATTGGAATGTATCTTTATGGTGATTGGAATGTATCTTTATGGTGATTGGAATGTATCTTAAAGGTGATTGGATTGTATCTATTCATGGTGATTGGAATGTCTCTCTTTATGGTGATTGGAATGTATCTTTAAGGTGATTGGAATGTACCTTTATGGTGATTGAAATGAATCTTTAAGGTGATTGGAATGTCTCTATTCATGGTGATTGGAATGTCTCGCTTTATGGTGATTGGAATGTATCTTTATGGTGATTGGAATGTGTCTTGAAGGTGATTGAAATGTATCTTTATGCTGATTGGAATGTATCTTTATGGTGATTGGAATGTATCTTTAAGGTGATTGGAATGTATCTTTATGGTGATTGGAATGTATCTTTATGGTGATTGGAATGTATCTTTATGGTGATTGGAATGTATCTTTATGGTGATTGGAATGTATCTTAAAGGTGATTGGAATGTATCTATTCATGGTGATTGGAATGTCTCTCTTTATGGTGATTGGAATGTATCTTTATGGTGATTGGAATGTGTCTTGAAGGTGATTGAAATGTATCTTTATGCTGATTGGAATGTATCTTTATGCTGATTGGAATGTATCTTTAAGGTGATTGGAATGTATCTTTAAGGTGATTGGAATGTATCTTTAAGGTGATTGGAATGTATCTTTATGGTGATTGGAATGTATCTTTATGGTGATTGGAATGTATCTTTATGGTGATTGGAATGTATCTTAAAGGTGATTGGAATGTATCTATTCATGGTGATTGGAATGTCTCTCTTTATGGTGATTGGAATGTATCTTTAAGGTGATTGGAATGTACCTTTATGGTGATTGAAATGTATCTTTATGGTGATTGGAATGTATCTTTATGGTGATTGGAATGTATCTTTAAGGTGATTGGAATGTCTCTATTCATGGTGATTGGAATGTCTCGCTTTATGGTGATTGGAATGTATCTTTATGGTGATTGGAATGTGTCTTGAAGGTGATTGAAATGTATCTTTATGCTGATTGGAATGTATCTTTATGGTGATTGGAATGTATCTTTAAGGTGATTGGAATGTAGCTTTAAGGTGATGGAATGTAGCTTTAAGGTGATGGAATGTATCTTTAAGGTGATTGGAATGTATCTGTAAGGTGATTGGAATGTATCTGTAAGGTGATTGGAATGTATCTTTAATGTGATTGGAATGTATCTTTATGGTGATTGGAATGTATCTAAATGGTGATTGGAATGTATCTTTATGGTGATTGGAATGTATCTTTAAGGTGATTGGAATGTACCTTTATGGTGATTGAAATGTATCTTTAAGGTGATTGGAATGTATCTTTATGGTGATTGGAATGAATATTTAAGGTGATTTTTAATGTATCTTTAAGGTGATTACAATGTCTCTCTTTAAGGTGATTAGAATGTCTTTATTTATGGTGAGTGGAATGTCTCGCGTTATGGTTATTTGAATTTATCTTTAAGGTGATTGGAATGTATCTTTATGGTGATTGGAATGTATCTTTAAGGTGATTGGAATGTATCTTTAAGGTGATTGGAATGTAGCTTTATGGTGATTGGAATGTACCTTTATGGTGATTGGAATGTATCTTTAAGGTGATTGGAATGTAGCTTTATGGTGATTGGATTGTACCTTTATGGTGATTGGAATGTATCTTTCAGGTGATTGGAATGTATCTTTAAGGTGATTGGAATGTAGCTTTATGGTGATTGGAATGTACCTTTATGGTGATTGGAATGTATCTTTAAGGTGATTGGAATGTATCTTTATGGTGATTGGAATGTACCTTTATGGTGATTGGAATGTCTCTTTAAGGTGATTGTTATGTATCTATTTAAGGTGATCAGAATGTCTCTATTTATGGTGAGTGGAATGTCTTGCGTTATGGTTATTTGAATGTATCTTTAAGGTGATTGGAAAGTATCTTTAAGGTGATTGGAATGTATCTTTATGGTGATTGGAATGTCTCTCTTTAAGGTGATTGGAATGTATCTTTAAGGTGATTGGAATGTATCTTTAAGGTGATTGGAATGTATCTTTATGGTGATTGGAATGTACCTTTATGGTGATTGGAATGTCTCTTTAAGGTGATTGGAATGTCTCTTTAAGGTGATTGGAATGTCTCTTTAAGGTGATTGGAATGTCTCTCTTGATGGTGATTGGAATGTCTCTCTTTATGGTGATTGGAATGTGTCTTGAAGGTGATTGAAATGTATCTTTATGGTGATTGGAATGTATCTTTAAGGTGATTGGAATGTACCTTCATGGTGATTGAAATGAATCTTTAAGGTGATTGGAATGTCTCTATTCATGGGGATTGGAATGTCTCGCTTTATGGTGATTGGAATGTCTCTCTTTATGGTGATTGGAATGTCTCTCTTTGTATGTATCTTTAAGGTGTTTGGAATGTATCTTTAAGGTGATTGGAATGTATCTTTAAGTTGTTTGGAATGTATCTATAATTAAGGTGATTGGAATGTATCTTTAAGGGTAGGGTAGGCATTAACACATCTGCCACTTTGACCCTAAACACAGTGTCCCCTCAGGATTGTGTGCTTAGTCCCCTCCTGTCCTCCCTGTTCACCTACGACTGCATGGCCACGCACACTCTAACACAATCATTAGTTAACTAGTTAACCAAATGGTTACCTGGACTGAATTTACCTTTTTTGCACTCACACACCAACTCCAATATATTTTTATATTATTTGCATTGTTGGGAAGGGCCCTAAATAAGTATTTCACTGTTAGTCTACACCTGTTGTTTACCAAGCAGGTATAGATAGTATAGTGAGCAGCAGAACAGTCTGTGTTTTGGAATCATTAGCAGACGCTCCTTAACGACTTGCCTAATTAAACTATTTACTGGCTGGTACTAATCTTTTCACAGTGACCTTGGTTCTGTGTGTGTGTGTGTGTGTGTGTGTGTGTGTGTGTGTGTGTGTGTGTGTGTGTGTGTGTGTGTGTGCGTGCGTGTGCGTGTGTGTGTGTGTGTAATGTTTGTGGCAGGGCAGTGGAGTGTGTCTGTCTACCTATAATAGGAACAGAATGGAGTTTAGCCTCATGTTTGGCCATAAAATTCTGCAGTTCGTTAGTCTTGATTACCCTCTCTGGCTGTTGCACACTGATGGGATGAGACTGCAATGAGAGTAACACTACATTAGCCAATGGAGGTACAGAGAGAGAAAGAGGGAGATATACAGTGTCTTGAAAAAGTATTCATCCCCCTTGGTGTTTCTCCTATTTAGTTTCATTACAATCTGTAATTTAAATTGATTTTTATTTGGATTTTATGAAATGGAAAGACTCTAAATAGTCCAATTTGATGAAGTGAAATGAAAAAAATAATTGGTTTCAAAAAAGTCGAAAAAAAAAAAATGAAAAGTGCGTACATTCACCCCTTTGCAATGAAGCCCCTAAATAACATCTGGTGCAACCAATTACCTTCAAAAGTCACATAATTAGTTAAATAAAGTCCACATGTGTGCAATCTAAGTGTCAAATGATCTCAGTATATATACACCTGTTCTGAAAGGCCCCAGAGTCTGCAACACCACTAAGCAAGGGGCACCACCAAGCAAGAGACACCATGAAGACCAAGGAGCTCTCCAAACAGGTCAGCGACAAAGTTGTGGAGAAGTACAGATTAGGGTTGGATTATAAAAAAAATATAGAAAACTTTGAACACACACATTATCCATTATTCAAAATTTAAAGAATATGGCACCACAACAAACCTGCCAAGAGAGGGCCACACACCAAAACTCACGGACCAGGCAAGGAGGGCATTAATCAGAGAGGCAACAAAGAGACCAAACATAACCCTGAAGGAGCTGCAAAGCTCCACAGCGGAGACTGGAGTATCTGTCCATAGGACCACTTTAAGCCGTGCACTCCACAGAGCTGGGCTTTACGGAAGAGTGGTCAGAAAAAAAACATTGCTTAAAGAAAAAAATAAGCAAACACATTTGGTGTTCGCCAAAAGGCATGTGGGAGACTCCCCAAACATATGGAAGAAGGTACTCTGGTCAGATGAAACTAAAATTGAGCTTTCTGGCAATCAAGGAAAACGCTATGTCTGTCGAAAACCTAACACCTCTCATCCCCCCGGGAACAACATCCCCACAGTGAAGTGTGGTGGTGGACGCATTATGCTGTGGGGATGTTTTTCATTGGCAGGGACTGGGAAACTGGTCAGAATTGAAGGAATGATGGATGGAGCTAAATACGAAGAAATTCTTAAGGGAAACCTGTTTCAGTCTTCCAGAGATTTGAGACTGGGACGGAGGTTCACCTTCCAACAGGACAATGACCACCTTTAAAAAAGTTTGAAATATCCCATAAATGTCGTTCCACTTCATGATTGTGTCCCACTTGTTGTTGATTCTTCACAAAAAAATACAGTTTTATATCTTTATGTTTGAAGCCTGAAATGTGGCAAAAGGTCGCAAAGTTGAAGGGGCCGAATACTTTCGCAAGGCACTGTATATAGCCTACCTGGTTAAATAAAGGTGAAATAAAAAAATAAAAAGAGAGAGAGAGCGAGACAGAGAGACAGAGAGATATAAGAGCTGGAACCTCAACCTCTAATCTTTCCTCTCTCTCTCTCTTTCTCTCCCGCTCTCTCTCAGTTCTCTCTCTCTCTCTCTCTCTCAATTCTCTCTCTCTCTCTCTCTCTCACAATGAAATTAAAATTAAATTAAATGCTCTCTCTCTCTCTAAATTCACTCTATCGCTCTCTCTCAATTAAATTGAATTCACTCTCTCTCCCTCTCTCCCTCCCTCTCTCTCTCTCTCTCTCTCTCTCTCTCTCTCTCTCCCTCTCTCAATTCAATTAAATTCACTCTCTCCCTCCCTCTCTCTCTCTCCCTCTCTCTCTCTCTCTCTCTCTTTCTTTCTCAATTAAATTAAATGAACTCTCTCTCTCCCTCCCTCTGTTTCTCAATTAAATCTCTCTCTCTCAATTCAATATCTCTCTCTCTCTCTCGCTCTCTCTCTCTCTCATAGATCATTCTAACCCCTGGTGGGTGGCAGCGGTGAGAGAGGTACTAAATCTGTGGCACTCGTGCAGGACAAGTAGCAAATTCAGGGCGGAGGAGAGGAGGAATTGACGGTGGAGGAAGGTGGGAGTTGTTGGAGTGATGGATTAATCAGCCATGGCCTTGTCTGTCTGTGTGTGTGCATGCGTGGCTATTATATCCTTCCTATATGCACTCCACTCCGCACTGCCCTTCTTTTCTATCTCATAGCTCTTATCCCAGCTCCCTCAGTCCTCAGTCTTCCTCTGAAGGCTTCCTGATGCTTCCCATCCAAAACAGTTCAGAACAGTTTGTGTATATATTATGACTATATTTTGTGACATTATTGGGGTTTTTTTGGTCGTCAGGCAAAGGTTTCCCTTCATTGGTGATTGGTCAACAGCAGTAATTCTTCAATTGTGTGTTTGTTGTTATTCAATGAGAGACTAATCTTTTTCAATGCCAATTTTTTTTCACATGGGAAATACTGAATACTATATTTAACCAGGCAAGTCAGTTAAGAACAAATTCTTATTTTCAATGACAGCCTGGGAACAGTGGGTTAACTGCCTGTTCAGGGGCAGAACGACAGATTTGTACCTTGTCAGATCGGGAGTTTGAACTCGCAACCTCGCAACCTTCCGGTTACAAGTCCAACGCTCTAACCACTAGGCTACCCTTAAAAACGTTATTCAAGTGTATATTACCTAAATTAACATAGATTGTATTTTTAGATATTATATGATATGCTATTACCTTAAACGATTACATTATTATCATTTTTATTATATTATTATTGTAAGATTATCATTATTAGATTATTACGATTATTATTATATTATCATTATTATGTCATTATATTATTATTATTATTATATTATGATTATTATATTATTTTTATATTACCATTTGTATTATATTATTATTATAGTATCACTGTTAATATAATAACTATTATATTATATTATCATTATTATTATTATTATTATCATTATATTATCATTATTATAATCATTACATTATTACTACAATATTATTATATTATCATTATTATATTATTACTACATTATTATTATATTATCAGTATTATTATTATTGTTATTGTTATTGTTATTATTATTATATTATCATTATATTATTATTATTATTAATACCATTATTATTATATCATTACTATTATTATGTTATAATTATTCTTTCTTTTTTTAACTATTATTTTAGTTTTACTGTAATATGATTATTCCGGCGCCGACAGAGATGGCCGTCTCGCTTCACATTCCTTTGTTTTCTTACGTGTTATTTCTTACACTGGTACCCCAGGTAATCTTAGGTTTCATTACATACAGTCGGGAAGAACTACTGAATATAAGAGCAACGTCAACTCACCATCAGTACGACCAAGAATATGACTTTCCCGGAGCGGATCCTGTGTTCTGCCTTCCAACCAGGATAACGGAATGGATCCCAGCCTGCGACTCAAAACAAAGACGTCGTAAAAGAGGGAAACGTAGCGGTCTTCTGGTCAGGCTCAGGAGACGGGCACATTGCACACCACTCCCTAGCATACTACTCGCCAATGTCCAGTCTCTTGACAACAAGGTTGATGAAATCCGAGCCAGGGTAGCATTCCAGAGGGACATCAGAGACTGTAACGTTCTTTGCTTTAAGGAAACATGGCTCACTCGAGAGACGCTAACGGAATCGGTGCAGCCAGCTGGTTTCTTCACGCATCTCGCCAACAGAAGCAAACATCTTTCTGGTGAGAAGAGGGGCGGGGGCGTATGCCTTATGGTTAATGAGACGTGGTGTGGTCACAACAACATACAGGATCTCAAGTCCTTCTGTTCACCTGATTTAGAATTCCTCACAATCAAATGTCGACCGCAGTATCTACCAAGGGAATTCTCTTCGATTATAATCACAGCTATATATAACCCCCCCCCAAGCAGACACATCGATGGCTCTGAACAAACTTTATTTGACTCTTTGTAAACTGGAAACCACATATCCTGAGGCTGCATTCATTGTAGCTGGAGATTTTAACAAGACTAATCTGAAAACAAGACTCTCCTTTTAACCAGGGCAAGGTGACCGGAAACATTGTAGCTATTCCCTCAGCAAGGCAATCAAACAAGCTAAGCGTCAGTATAGAGACAAAGTAGAGTCGCAATTCAACGGTTCAGACACAAGAGGTATGTGGCAGGGTCTACAGTCAATCACGGATTAGAAAAAGAAAACCAGCCCCATCACGGACCAGGATGTCTTACTCCCAGGCAGACTAAATAACTTTTTTGCCCACTTTAAGGACAATACGGTGCCACTTACACGGCCCACAACCAAAACCTGCGGACTCTCCTTCACTGCAGACGATGTGAGTAAAACATTTAAACGTGTTAACCCTCGCAAGGCTGTAGGCCAAGACGGCATCCCCAGCCGCGTCCTCAGAGCATGCGCAGACCAGCTGGCTGGTGTGTTTACGGACATATTCAATAATTCCTTATCCCAGTCTGCTGTTCCCACATGCTTCAAGAGGGCCACCATTGTTCCTGTTCCCAAGAAAGCTAAGGTAACTGAGCTAAACGACTAGTGCCCCGTAGCACTCACTTCCGTCATCATGAAGTGCTTTGAGAGACTCGTCAAGGACAATGTCATCTCCACCCTACCTGACACCCTAGACCCACTCCAATTTGCATACCGCCCAAATAGGTCCACAGACGATGCAATCTCAACCACACTGCACACTGCCCTAACCCATCTGGACAAGAGGAATACCTATGTGAGAATGCTGTTCATCGACTACAGCTCAGCATTTAACACCATAGTACCCTCCAAACTCGTCATCAAGCTTGAGACCCTGGGTCTCGACCCCGCCCTGTGCAACTGGGTACTGGACTTCCTGACGGGCCGCCACCCAGGTGGTGAGGGTAGGTAACAACATCTCCACCCCGCTGATCCTCAACACTGGCGCCCCACAAGGGTACATTCTGAGCCCTCTACTGTACTCCCTGTTCACCCACGACTGAGTGGCCATGCACGCCTCTAACTCAATCATCAGGTTTGCGGACGACACTACAGTGGTAGGTTTGATTAACAACAACGATGAGACGGCCTACAGGGAGGAGGTGAGGGCCCTCGGAGTGTGGTGTCAGGAAAATAACCTCACGCTCAACGTCAACAAAACTTAGGAGATGATTGTGGACTTCAGGAAACAGCAGAGGGCGCACCCCCCAATCCACATCGATGGGACAGTAGTGGAGAGGGTATTAAGTTTTAAGTTCCTCGGCGTACACATCACAGACAAACTGAATTGGTCCACCCACGCAGACAGCATCGTGAAGAAGGCGCAGCAGCGCCTCTTCAACCTCAGGAGGCTGAAGAAATTTGGCTTGCCACCAAAAGCACTCACAAACTTCTACAGATGCACAATCGAGAGCATCCTGTCGGGCTGTGTCACCGCCTGGTACGGCAACTGCTCCGCCCACAACCGTAAGGCTCTCCAGAGGGTAGTGAGGTCTGCACAACGCATCACCGGGGCAAACTACCTGCCCTCCAGGACACCTACAGCACCCGATGTCACAGGAAGGCCATAAAGATCATCAAGGACAACAACCACCCGAGCCACTGCCTGTTCACCCTGCTTCATCCAGAAGGCGAGGACAGTACAGGTGCATCAAAGCTGGGACCGAGAGACTGAAAAACAGCTTCTATCTCAAGGCCATCAGACTGTTAAACAGACACCACTAACATTGAGTGGCTGCTGCCAACACACTGACTCAACTCCAGCCACTTTAATAATGGGAATTGATGGAAATTGATGTAAAATATATCACTAGCCATTTTAAACAATGCTACTTAATAGAATGTTTACATACCCTACATTATTTATCTCATATGTACAGTGCCTTGCGAAAGTATTCGGCCCCCTTGAACTTTGCGACCTTTTGCCACATTTCAGGCTTCAAACATAAAGATATAAGACTGTATTTTTTTGTGAAGAATCAACAACAAGTGGGACACAATCATGAAGTGGAACGACATTTATTGGATATAACTTTTTTAACAAATCAAAAACTGAAAAATTGGGCGTGCAAAATTATTCAGCCCCCTTAAGTTAATACTTTGTAGCGCCACCTTTTGCTGCGATTACAGCTGTAAGTCGCTTGGGGTATGTCTCTATCAGTTTTGCACATCGAGAGACTGAAATGTTTTCCCATTCCTCCTTGCAAAACAGCTCGAGCTCAGTAAGGTTGGATGGAGAGCATTTGTGAACAGCAGTTTTCAGTTCTTTCCACAGATTCTCGATTGGATTCAGGTCTGGACTTTGACTTGGCCATTCTAACACCTGGATGTGTTTATTTTTGAACCATTCCATTGTAGATTTTGCTTTATGTTTTGGATCATTGTCTTGTTGGAAGACACATCTCCGTCCCAGTCTCAGGTCTTTTGCAGATCCATCAGGTTTTCTTCCAGAATGGTCCTGTATTTGGCTCCATCCATCTTCCCATCAATTTTAACCATCTTCCCTGTCCCTGCTGAAGAAAAGCAGGCCCAAACCATGATGCTGCCACCACCATGTTTGACAGTGGGGATGGTGTGTTGTGGTTGATGAGCTGTGTTGCTTTTACGCCAAACATAACGTTTTGCATTGTTGCCAAAAAGTTCAATTTTGGTTTCATCTGACCAGAGCACCTTCTTCCACATGTTTGGTGTGTCTCCCAGGTGACTTGTGGCAAACTTTAAACGACACTTTTTATGGATATCTTTAAGAAATGGCTTTCTTCTTGCCACTCTTCCATAAAGGCCAGATTTGTGCAATATACGACTGATTGTTGTCCTATGGACAGAGTCTCCCACCTCAGCTGTAGATCTCTGCAGTTCATCCAGAGTGATCATGGGCCTCTTGGCTGCATCTCTGATCAGTCTTCTCCTTGTATGAGCTGAAAGTTTAGAGGGACGGCCAGGTCTTGGTAGATTTGCAGTGGTCTGATACTCCTTCCATTTCAATATTATCGCTTGCACAGTGCTCCTTGGGATGTTTAAAGCTTGGGAAATCTTTTTGTATCCAAATCCGGCTTTAAACTTCTTCACAACAGTATCTCGGACCTGCCTGGTGTGTTCCTTGTTCTTCATGATGCTCTCTGCGCTTTTAACGGACCTCTGAGACTATCACAGTGCAGGTGCATTTATACGGAGACTTGATTACACACAGGTGGATTGTATTTATCATCATTAGTCATTTAGGTCAACATTGGATCATTCAGAGATCCTCACTGAACTTCTGGAGAGAGTTTGCTGCACTGAAAGTAAAGGGGCTGAATAATTTTGCACGCCCAATTTTTCAGTTTTTGATTTGTTAAAAAAGTTTGAAATATCCAATAAATGCCGTTCCACTTCACGATTGTGTCCCACTTGTTGTAGATTCTTCACAAAAAAATACAGTTTTATATCTTTATGTTTGAAGCCTGAAATGTGGCAAAAGGTCGCAAAGTTCAAGGGGGCCGAATACTTTCGCAAGGCACTGTATATGTATATACTGTACTCGATACCATCTACTGCATCTTGCCTATGCCGTTCTGTACCATCACTCATTCATATATCTTTATGTACATATTCTTTATCCCTTTACACTTGTGTGTATAACACAGTAGTTTTGGAATTGTTAACTCGTTGGTTATTACTGCATTATTGGGACTAGAAGCACAAGCATTTCGCTACACTCACATTAACATCTGCTAACCATGTGTATGTAACAAATGAATTTGATTTTATTTTATTTTTGATTTGATTATTAATAATATTATATTATTATTACTATTATTGTATTATTATTATTATATTATTAATAGTATCATTATAATTACATTAATATATTATCATTATTCTTATATTATCATTATTATAATATATCATTATTATTATTACTATTATTGTATTATTATTATTATATTATTATAATATTATTAGTCGTATTATTATTATATAATTATGTTACTATTAGTATTATTATATTATTATTATATTATTATTATTATATTGTTATTGTTATTATAATTATATTATAATTATTATACGATTTTATTATTATTATATTAGTATTATTACTGTTATTATTATTATTATATTATTATTATCATTATATTGTTATTGTTATTATAAGTATATTCTAAGTATTATATGATTTTATTATTATTATATTATATATATATTATAATATATATATATATTATATATATTATTATTATATTAGTATTATTACTGTTATTATTATTATTATTATGATTATATTATTATTATCATTATATTGTTATTGTTATTATAATTATAGTATAATAATTATATGATTTTATTATTCTTATTATATTAGTATTATTACTGTTGTTATTATTATTGTTATTATTATTAGTGTTATATTGTTATTGTTATTATTGTTCTTATTATTATTATTATATTATTGCCACAGATTTTCTGTTAATTATCAAATTCCAGGAATATTCTGGTAACTTTAGGAAATTACCAGTAGCTTTGCAACCCTGTTTCACTGAACAGTGTGGTCTAAATCACCTCTCTATATGACTGCCATTTTCCACTGACTGATATTATATAAATCTCAGCGCTTTCAGCAGCTAGAGAGACGAGCCAAGTCTTAGAGAACTGTTATCCTCTATGTTTCCTTCCTTCCTATTCAGGCCAAGGCAGAGCAGAGCAGAGCTGGCAGCACATAGGTTCACTGAAGCCTCTGTATACAAAGTCAACTACAAGGCTACTCCAGTGTCACTGTTACAGCAACCCAACAGACACACTTCTACAACCAACTACAAGGCTGAATCTTGACAAGGACAAAACTGGGGCTGAGGGGTTGGACCTGGGGTCTTGAACAACCTGAAGAAATTATACATCTACTGTCAGAGAGAGAGAGAGAGAGAGAGAGAGACAGAGAGAGAGACAGAGAGACAGAGAGCGCAAGAGATAGAAGAGAGAGAGGGAGAGCGAGAGAGAGAGAAAGAGCAAGAGAAGGGAGAGAGAGAGGGAGAGAGCGGGAGAGAGAGGGAGAGCTAGAGTAAGAGAAGAGAGAGAGGGAGAGCTAGAGAAAGAGCGAGAGAAGAGAGAGAGAGGGAGAGAGAGGGTGAGCTAGAGAAAGAGAAGAGAGATGGAGAGAGGGGGAGAGCTAGAGAAAGAGCGAGAGAAGAAGAGAGAGAGGGAGAGAGGGGGGGAGAGCTAGAGAAAGAGAAGAGAGAGGGAGAGCAAGAGAAGAGATAGAGAGGGAGAGAGAGGGAGAGGGAGAGCTAGAGAAAGAGAAGAGAGAGAGGGAGAGCTAGAGAAAGAGCGAGAGAAGAGAGAGAGGGAGAGAGAGGGATAGAGAGGGAGAGCAAGAGAAAGAGAAGAGAGAGAGGGAGAGAGGGGGAGAGCTAGAGAAAGAGAAGAGAGAGGGAGAGGGAGAGAGAGAGAGAAGAGAGCCTAGAGGAACAGTGGTAGAGTGGTAGTGAAGCAGGGTGTACATGGGTTTCTTCTGTTTTATGATCCAGACGCTGGGCAGCAGCATGGTTGGGGGAGCTGAGACGCTAGCAGGCAGCACAGCCTGGTGTGAGAGGAGACACACTGAATTATGAATCTGAGGAGGGTGGAGATTCTGGTGGGTGGCTGGTGGGGAGCTGGTGGTGTTGAGGGGGGGCTACTTTACACCCTCCATCTCTCCTCGACCCCTCCCTCTCCAACGCAACACCCCGTCCCCTTCCTCCCTCAATCAATGACAGATAGAGAAGGGGCATAGAGATGAAGTTTCACAGGAGGTCACCGCCACACCCACACACACACACCATACTGTCACCAGCTGTCAGGATTGATAGACGCTGTGGGGAGTGCCTCCTCTCTTCCCTGTTTTTTTCCGCACCATTTCACAGAATTGGGGGAAATGACGCTTGACACCCCTTCTCATCCGACAGGAGGGCGGGTGAGTAGGACAGGAGGGCGTGTGGGGGGTGCGGACGCAGAGCGTGTGGAGGGGGGCAGGGGGGCGTAGGGGTATGTCCAAGGCGTGAGCTCGTTGACACATTCATGACACATTTGGGACGGTGTAATTGGCAAGAGGTGGTGTGAGGCCCAATGACTGGATCGCAAATGACACCCTATTCCCTATGTAGTGCACTACTTTAGACCAGAACCCTATAGAACCCTATTCCCTATATAGTGCACTACTTTAGACCAGAGCCCTATAGAACCCTATTCCCTACATAGTGCACTACTTTAGACCAGAGCCCTATAGAACCCTAGTCCCTATGTAGTGCACTACTTTAGACCAGAGGCCTATAGAACCCTATTCCCTATGTAGTGCACTACTTTAGACCATGACCCTATAGAACCCTATTCCATATGTAGCGCACTACTTTAGACCAGAGCCCTATAGAACCATATTCCCTATGTAGCACACTACTTTAGACCAGAGTCCTATAGAACCCTGTTCCCTATATAGTGCACTACTTTCAACCAGAGTCCTATACACAGACCAGGGTGCCATCTGGGACAAAGCCTATACTCTGCTCCATCCAGTCGATCGATCTATGCTCAGGGATGTGGACCATCTCTTACCTTACAGCCAATGAGCTCCAGGGTCATGGGGTCATGCTCTTAATGACTTCATACCACCCCCCCAGAGAGGGAAGCCAAATGATGTTTGAATGAAGACAGAGGAGGGTAACCTTTGGGGGATATGGTTCTGATTGGTTAGAATAGCCTGCTTTTGTGATGTAAAGATGCTGTATTTCACTCTGGTTCTTTTTTTCATTAGCTTGTACTGAATATAATCATCACCCTCCCCTTCCTCTTTCGCCCTCCTCCTACTCCTCCCCCTCCCCCTCATCCCCCCTCCTCCTCATTTCAACCTCCTGCTATCTTATGGATGTTACCATATTGTTGCAATGTAGAGGTATGTCACTACTATCATCTCTCCTCCTCCCCCCTTCTCCTTCTCCCTCCTCCTCCTCCTCCTCCCCCTCCCCCTTCTCCTCCCTCCCTGTCTTCCTTCTCCGCATCCCCCTCCCCCTCGTCTCCTCCTCCTCCACCTCCTCCCTCCTCCTCCTCATCATCTCCTCCTCCTCATCTCCTCCCTCCTCCTCCTCCTCTCCTCCCTCCTCCTCCTCTCCTCCCTCCTCCTCCTCATCCTCCTAATCTCCTCCATCCTCCCTCCTCCTCCTCATCTCCCCTCCCTCCTCCTCCTCCTCCTCCTCCTCCCTCCTCCTCCTCTCCTCCCTCCTCCTCCTCTCCTCCCTCCTCCTCATCCTCCTAATCTCCTCCATCCTCCCTCCTCCTCCTCATCTCCTCCTTCCTCCTCCTCCTCATTGTATGGTTATGAATGTATATCGTCCTGTTGTTGTAGTAGCCTAGTGTATTTTAACTATCTCTCTCTTTGTTTCAGTTTCATTAGTTCTGGCAAGCTGTTACTGCTTCCTCCTCCTCATTGTAACCTTGTGCTCCTCCGTCTCTCAACAGCCTCTCTAGCAGGCTGCTAGGACTATTTCTGTCCAGTGCTGCAGGCCTGCAGGCTATACATTCTGCATATTGCAGCTGCAACACATCATATGTAGCAGACATATGAAACGCGTGCTTGCTACTGCTACTAGTAGGATACTGTGCAGAGTCGACCCGCCATTTTAGATTCGGAGCTTCCACCATATTGCTTACATCTTACAGATCTGTAAACATTGAAGGGTTAAGGCCAAGGAGAAGGGGTGGGAAGTGAACCGGGACCGGCTTAGAGGCCTTGATGGATCCACGGACTGTCATCCTATCCAAGGCCTTCCATATGATGATTCCTGGAGCATGAAGCAGTGGGCCCCTCCCTGTCCCTGCCTCTATCATTCTCCCTGTCCCCCCAACCCACCTCCCCTGTGATGGATGGCTAACAGAGGTAACCAGACCAAGGCTGAACAGAGATGCCTTTCACACAATATCCTAGCCTGAACATTGAAAATGTACTTCAAGCTTCCAGTTGATCTTTATATCTCCCGTTATTCTTACTCGCTGTAACCTGTGTAGTCTAGCTGTTAGTACCTCAGACCTGGGCATACTAATGTCAGAGTGGGGTTGGAGTCTGACCCAGTGCACTGTTGACTCGCACCTCTCTCCTTTATTTTATCAGCCTGTTCAATAAAAACAGAATAAAAGACAATCCTACTCACCAGAACCTGTCATTTTCCCCTGTCTCCTACCATAGATGGACGGATGCTTGTTTCCCCTGTCTCCTACCATAGATGGACGGATGCTTGTTTCCCCTGTCTCCTACCATAGATGGACGGATGCTTGTTTCCCCTGTCTCCTACCATAGATGGACGGATGCTTGTTTCCCCTGTCTCCTACCATAGATGGACGGATGCTTGTTTCCCCTGTCTCCTACCATAGATGGACGGATGCTTGTTTCCCCTGTCTCCTACCATAGATGGACGGATGCTTGTTTCCCCTGTCTCCTACCATAGATGGACGGATGCTTGTTTCCCCTGTCTCCTACCATAGATGGACGGATGCTTGTTTCCCCTGTCTCCTACCATAGATGGACGGATGCTTGTTTCCCCTGTCTCCTACCATAGATGGACGGATGCTTGTTTCCCCTGTCTCCTACCATAGATGGACGGATGCTTGTTTCCCCTGTCTCCTACCATAGATGGACGGATGCTTGTTTCCCTGTCTACCCGGACCATAGATGGACGGATGCTTGTTTCCCTGTCTCCTACCATAGATGGACGGATGCCCCTGTCTCCTACCATAGATGGACGGATGCTTGTTTCCCTGTCTCCTACCATAGATGGACGGATGCTTGTTTCCCCTGTCTCCTACCATAGATGGACGGATGCTTGTTTCCCCTGTCTCCTACCATAGATGATGTCTCCTACCATAGACGGATGCTTGTTTCCCCTGTCTCCTACCATAGATGGACGGATGCTTGTTTCCCCTGTCTCCTACCATAGATGGACGGATGCT